>NC_051322.1:24917890-25220920 GCF_015220235.1 Choloepus didactylus | reverse complement strand
ACTAATGCAAAGTGTTAATAGTAGGGAAAACTTGGGGGGGGGGGTGGATAGAACATGGGAATTCTGTACTCTCTGCATGATATTCCTGTAAACTTACAAATACACTAATAAAAATTTAATCTAAAAAGTAGGCCAAATGAAAATGCTTACCTGATATGACTCAATAATTGTGCTATTTGAGGCAGATCTGAAATTGCTTTTGAGCTTCTATATGCTCATTTGTGGGCATACCTGCTTTGCTCCTTTACTAACTGTGTGAGCTCAGAAAAGTTGCTTACACTCTCTGAACATCCATTTAAAAAAATAGTTTTTTTAAGTTTTTTGAGATATAATCCACATACCATACAACTCTCCCATTTAAAGTGTACAGTTCAATGTTTTTTAGTATGTTCACAGTCTTGCATAACCATCACCACAATCAATTTTAGAATATTTTCTTCCTCCCTAAAAGAAATTCTGTACTCATTGCCCATCCCAACCCCTCATCCCCTGGTAACCATGACTTTCTGTCTTTATTGATTTGCCTGCTCTGGATATTTCATACAAAAGGAACCATACACCATTGTTGTTACTAGCATCTATCACCAGCATGTTTTTTTAAGTTTCCGCCATGATGACATATGAATCAGTACTTCATTCTTGTTTATGACTGAATAATATTCCATTGTATGGACATGCAACATTTGGTTTATTCATTCATCAGTTGATGGACATTTGGGTTTCCACTTTTGGGCTATTATGAATAAGGCTGATGTGGACACTCAGTAGGAGTCACATATCCATTCTTCACATCTACAAAATTCTATGGATTAACTCACTTGGCTATTTTGAATATTAATGATTCATATAATAACACTTGACAATTTACTTGAAAGACAAACTCATCAATATTTTCAGGTGGACTACAATAAGAGCAGAATCCCCAGTTCACTGTATATTCATTGAAGAAAGAAGCAAAAGAGTAGAAAGCAAAAGACCATACCATTCAATTCCATGATGAGAAAAAAGAAAACCATAAGTTGTTTGGTTTTGTTTTTCTTAAAAATCGGCCATTATTTGCCATTAATTGGAAAAAAAAAAAAGGCAAAGTCTGTAATTACTTATAATCATTGTATTGAATTCTGAAACTCAAGCTTCTGGTGAAGTTGAGTTTTTGAAGATCTGAGTTTTTGCTGCTGCCTTAAAATGAAAAGAATCCAAATTTATTGGAGCAGAGAAAGGATTTGAAAATATGTTTTTTCCCCTCTCTGTGTCCTTTAAACTTCTGACATAACTCAAAAGGATTAATTCATTTGACAAGGATTGCTGATCCAATTCAAATTTGGTTTTCTCAAACGAAGAGAGAGAAACTGAATTTTTTTGGAGTTAGAGAAAAATGAAGCATAGAGTTGATATACTTGGCATATTTATTTGTAAAACGTACAATATCCTCATATATATATGTATATGTATATATATAGTCTTGAATATAGGCCATTGTAAAAGGGAAGTCATCTTGCAGGATTGCTTCTTTTGGTTATATCCCTTTAAAGACTTAAGCGCATCTCTTATCCATGTTACCTCACAATAAATCCCCTGAAATTCCCTGCTATAACCAGTTCCATTGAGAGCAGATAACCAGGGCTCAGACTTCTTAAGTTTTATTTCAATTAATCTCTGATTCATATTAATGATCTTTCCATGCTTTACTTCTTCCGATGCTGGAATTTCTCATCACCTTAACATGCTTAGGGCATCCCCAACCCACCCATCTCTATTCTTTGCTGACTGTTACTATAAGGTTTCTGAAGCTCCTTCCCTTCTCCACCAGCTCGTCACCCTCCCTAGCACCTTCAAGAAGCTTGTTTGGGCCGAACATTCCAGATACTTGCTTCAATCCCTGTAGGCTTCTAGTTTGAAGAAATCACATTATTGATGTGGTGTTTTTTTTTTTTTTTTTTTTCAATTTCAGTTTTTATTTTTTACATGTAATATGTTCATTCCTACATTTGCATTTAATTGTCACTTTCGTAAGGGACCAGGTTTCTCCCCAGTTAATTCCTAATGACCTATTTTCAGGGGCATCTGCACTGCAGAGCAGCAGCTGATTTAAATTATGCCCAAATTTTCTTAGCAGAAAGCACCGTTGACTTAAGCATCCCTTTCACAACATTGTCCCAGACACAGCAACAAGCCAGGGGCCCATTCAGGCCCTCAGCCACCACGGCTTAGTAAGCTGCTACTTTTAATTATTTTTAAATTATTTTAGTTGCTTGAAGCCATTAAAAACGCACACTCAACAGTTGTGCATTTTGAATGAATTGCCAGAGTCTCCTCAAACCAATGTTTCCATTGACACAGTATGACTTAGAAGGACATCAAAGGCTTGCAAACGAGACCACTGAAAGCATTCTTGCTTCTCCATCCAGGCAGGGCTCGACACTGTCTAAAAACAGTGTGACTCCCAGAAGGAGCTGGATAGGCAAACTCTGCAAACTCTAGCAAAGCTGGCTAGACCAGAGTCTGGGGAATTGGGGGTTTGCTACTTCTAGGGAGGAAATTCATGGAGCCCCTTGGCTAAGATTTTGATCTCACACTACCTTAGGAGAAGAGGCTAGATGGTCATGGTTCAAAATCTATGCTGAAAGCATCAAATTCACAAAATCTCTAAGGCTTCAAGGGAATTTAAACATGTCTCTGAGGAAGATGTATCAACTTCTAGTATGACCAGCATGGGGTTGCTTTAGAAATTGAGAAATGAGATACAATGTGTTGGGACACCTTCTGGTATGGTCCAAATTCTCATGGCAGTTTCAGCTTGACATGGTTAACTGTGGAGAGAAGGGACGGAAAGGAACGATGCTGTATCCTGAACACCTAGGTCAATACCTGGCGGTAAGTATTGGTCAAATGAGTAAATGAATGATTGGATCAGCTAACAAATCATGTGTCCAAACTGAAAACAAAATGAATTCTGAGTGTATTTGCATGCACCCATGCCCATTTGTTCTTCCTTTATCCCCTTATTTGGAGTAGCAATAAACCTCTCTCTCTATGACTTAGACTTCTGCCAAAGCCCTGGACCCCATCTTCTCCTACCACGGCGGAGACCTTACTCCAAGAATTCATCTTTTCCCCCTGCTCTTCAGTGATGACCCTTCTCCCACTTACATACTATGAAGTCTACCCCCTTAATCTCTCTCTCTCTACTGCCCTGGTTTGGAGCTCTGTCATCTATCACTTGAACTATTTTGGTACTCTCCTACTAAACAGGAGCTCTGACCATGTAACCAGGATCATTTCTTTCTCTGTATTTGTCAGTTATGGAGGGTTCGTCAGTGTTAGATTGACGGTCTCTTCCCTCGTAGCCATAAAATGCCTACGAGCAGATCTCAGGAGTGCTTCCTTCCTTGAAACATCTAGCAAGAGAAAGAAACCATCCCTTCCACTACCTTCAATAAAATACAGACAAGTTTTTCTTTCACAGATATTCCACCAAATACTTCCCCCTGTCTATTTATCTGTTATGTCCATCCTTGAACTAATTGCTGAGGCCGAGGAGGCATAGAATATTCTTACTGGTTTAAACCAATCAGGCCTCAACCCTCTTCCTAGAGGTAGGGTCAACTGCAACCAAACTAAATGTCTGAAAAGAGGGTGCAAATTCCCCAAAGGGAAGCCAGTATACTGTTAGTGAGAGAAGGGGAATGGACACTGGGAGGCAACACAAAGTGTCTAGTGCAGGGGCCGATAGGGTAGGATTGTTGTGAGGCTCTAAGACCAGAATATTGTTCCAACAGAAAGGGAAAACGGAAGACCAGAACTCATAGTCAGAGAAATTAGTGAGGGCAAAAAAGGCAGTCATAGTTGACTGGCTGGAGCATGAAATAAATCACATTTATAAACTTCAGTTGAAGCAATAGGTACCTAAGCTGGTTAGTCATTAGAATTACCTGGAGGAGTTTGTTGTTTAATACACATTTCTGGGTCCCATCCCCAGCAACACCAATTCAATCTGAAGCTCTTAAAATGTATTGCTGCTATGTGAAGGATAGGCTGGCCAGAAGCAACGGGTGGAACCATGTCGGGTTTCTTGGTTGGAAGGGCTGGCTGAGGAGGAAAACTTGCAGGCCAATTTACTGTACTTCCTACCCTCTGGTGGGAAAGCAAAAGGCGAGCAGAGCTCTGCTGTTTTCTCCAGTGGGAAGACCATGTCAGCAAGGCATCAGGCACCTTTAAAAAGTCACACAGAGTGAGTCGGCAGCAGTCATGTCCGAAATGATGGTCTCTTACTTCCCAGGTACATTGACTTGATTTCTTTGCCTAAAACAGGCAAATTCAGAGCTTTATGTACATACATGCACTATAACACATAATTTATCAAATATGTCTGTATTTTTTATCTTGTATATATAAACTGTTAGTAATGATAGCTATTTAATAACTGATACACATGTAAAGCTTTCACTAAGGAACTAAAAAATATTTTTAGAGATAATTTGTCACTTATTTTTTCCTTTGCTGCATAGAGCCCTCTGTTATATTTTATGGAAAGGGAGGCATTGAAAGACAAGCTTTGAAGTTAAAAAATGAAAGACTGGAAAAACTCAGAGTTGGAAGTAGAAGCACAAACAGACCTGCAGGGGATCTCCTCCACAAACCCTTGCCATTGAAAAAATCAGTCCAATATGTATTTATTTCTCAACTACTTTAATGATCTTCCCCTACCTTTGATTAATAATAATAATAATAATATTACACATACATAAAGGAAAGATTAAGGAACCTGAAAGAAGGACTAGAACTCTCTAATTCTCCCCGACCACTCCAACCTATAGATTGGTCTAGGCAGGATAAGGTAGGGGGCTGCAAAATAATGCAGGTGCTACCCTGTCCTGTAGGACCTCCAGCATATGCGTCCATCACAAAATCATCCAAAGGGAATCTGACTCCATGCTGATGGAGGAAAGATGAGAAAATTCTAATGATTTTTCTTATGCATCTGTTCCAGGGCCAATTGTTTGAAGATGTTTTTTTCTTTGAAGGTCCAGTACATCTTCTTTGGGCTTCTGGCCTTCCATGGGGAGGAACACAACACAGACAGCCCCAGTGACTCTGCACTAACTTTCCATCCACCAAGCCCTTCATTTCATTTTGGCCAAAGAGCAGAATTGATCCAGGTTGTTGCCAGCTGTGCAACAGCTGTGAAATTCAAGAAAACCACACTGGGCTCAAGAGGCTGAGAGGCTTTATTAAATCAGAAAAAAAGGAGGGAGGGGAGCTGGTCAAGGGTTCCTTCTCTCCCACTCAACCTCCTCTAAACAACTTTATCCAATATAGATGATGTGGTATATGGTGAAGCTCAGGTTTCACACCTCTCCAGGATTTAATTAAAGTATTTCATTTCTAGAGAAGAAGAGACCATAGAGACTAACACTTGCTCATGCTGCCTTGGAGATGGAGTAGGGATGAGATGCGAGGTTTTCATTTGTTCCAGTATTCAGGCAAACTCTCGGTAGGCAATTTCTTTGCTCCCCAAGGTCAGAATACATGGGCGTCTTCAGAGAAGTGAATTTTGGAATTGAAACAAAGTTCTTCAACCTGCCAAGCCTTCACATATGTAGACTACATTGGTACCTTAATGAAATGTCCTCCCAGGGTCAAAATGCATGAAACGATATAGAAGAGGACTTTCCAATACTTTTGGTAATAAATCCACTGAGTGGTCTAAAGATAGATTCATGTTTTATTTGCAGTCAGTTATATAGAATGTTGACAAATGAAGGATATATTTGTACTAGTTACTATTAGCCAAAAATGAAATACAATAACTGATATGTAAATCCATGAGAAACATCTTCATTCCTCAAGGGTAGATACTCGATGTCAAGAATGCTGCAATGCTCATGGCCAGTAAACAAGATTTTTCACATTCAAACTTCACCTGAAGCGAGATGTGCAGAGCAGACCTAGTTCACAGCCTTAGAGCTACGTCGATGTCATCTCCTAAGCCTTGTGTACTTTTTAACACTGGTCTTGCATTTTAACAACATTAAAATGGTTTCCTGCTTGGTTATGTGAAACACCAAGAATTGTAAATTGCATAGCATATAAGATGCAATATTTTCTCAGCAAAATCTCCCTTCCGATAAACTTTTGAATGAGATTACTGGAGGCTTGGGGGTATGTGGAACCCCTGATTATTTCATAGGAAACAAAGATGCCATTTTATCAGCGTTAAGACACATTAGTAGAATGTTAATAGGCTGTAAGCTATGATATATTTAGCTAGAAGAGGGAATGGATTTGCTTCTCAAACCAGCTGAAGATGCACTGGAGCTGTGTGCATTGCAAGATGGCTAGCTGGAGTTAGGGGTGCAGCCTATGACTGTGGAAGAAAGAGATGTTGATTGGTCCTGGAGGAAAATAAGCCCATCACCTCAGACTAATTAGGACTCATTTGTTAATCAGCCTATGCATCTTTTTTATTTAAAAAAAAGCAAACATTCATATTGTTTTGAAGATCTATGACTATTTTATGAGAGATGGATACGTGCTGTTACAGCTTCCAGATTATTTTACATTTAGTGCAATAATAAATTCATAACTTTTCTTGTTTTGACAAGTGAAATTTATGGTGAACAGAGGGAAAAGAGTAGTGAATGTCTATGTTTTTAGCCTAGCACACAGGCTGGAGGCAGTTTCAAACTTACTCTAATGTATGCATATCTCTTGACATCATTTCCAAGAGTTTTCTAAGGGAGAATACTCAAGCAATTCTTAAAAATAAAAAATCTTTCCTTAAGTTCCCCAGTCAGCATTTATCTTGTTATTGAATGTTATTTTATTGCTTAATAAAAGGATACATAGCCAGCAGAAACTGGGTACAACTATATGAGAGTGGTGCATTTTGCCATAATTGACAAGCCACACAGCCTTTAATCATGGTCCCAGGGTGATTATTGCTTAGTCCTTTGAGTGGTCCTTGAGAGAGACAACTACCAGGCAAGTCAAACAGAGAACCGAAAAGGACACTGCCTCTGAACTTCCACCCACATTTTCTCCACTACTTCTGAAGGTAATTTTTGTCTAGCTTACAATTTTCTACAGCTATGCCAAAGTGTTTTCCAAAATCACAGATGTTCGAGGGGCTTGATTCATTCATTTGTGTAACATATAATGGGCTGGGGATCTTGCCTTAGGGTCCTTGACCCTGCTTTTTGTTTCTTGTAATCAGTATGTTGCATTTGCATGTTCAAGGTGTTCTATCTAATATCTCTTGGGACCAAACTGGGTGACCTGAAATTCAGAGAAAAACTATGGGAGAGTCTTCTGTGAAAAGCTGGAAGTGCAAGACTGGAATTAGGGATTCCCTAGTCATCATCCAGGCAAGAACTAAGTCTAGAAGGCAGTGCTCTTAAGAAAGATCTAATCATCCTACTCAATAGGACCTTCTTGTCTGGGGTCTGGTTGGGCCCAGCTGATGACCAAGAAACTTATCAGAACTGAAAAAACAAACTGATGCAGCAGTAACTGCAGCGAGGAGCACATAGGACATCCTACTCCATCATGCTTACTCAAGAGGCAAGGAACCATCTGTGATACCTCTTGGCAGTGGAGCTTCCAGGTCCAGCCTGTGCATGACCTCTAGATCCCTTGAAAGGCTGTGGATGCAGATGCCTTGGCATCAGTTTGACCATGTTGTCAAAGCATTTGGATTAAACAAACTTTGTGGTTTGAGCTAGAATTCTGTCTCTTTTGTAGGCTTAATGAAGGCCAGGTACAATGGAGTTGGGTGAGTTTTCTAGGTTTATGGGAGAGGCAAGAATTTTAGATGAAAATGAGACTTCCTAGGCTTCCTGGGGCCAAGGAAGCCTGTAATGCCCCTCTGGCAGAAAGGTCACCTCCTTTTTTCAGAGATGAGTATTAGGCGGAAGTTGGTTCTCATTTGTTTGCAGTAGATAGAAGTGCAGTAGGTAGAGTGGTAGTCACTCTGTGTAATTGCCTGGATATTCCTTCTCACTGCCAAAATATGAACAAGGCCTGCCTCAGAGGCTTACAAAAGAGAGAACTTGATGGCCTTTAGAAAAATACTCGTGTCTTCTCTGGAGCTCCCTCCCTCTTGCCCTATTTATTACCGTGTGTGTGTGTGTGTGTGTGTGTGTGTGTGTGTGTGTGTGTTGGGGGTGGGATGGGTGAGGGTGAAAAGTAGGTGGTCCATGATATGAATTCTGACCATCTCTGTCATAACTTGATCTCCGCCCTACCTGAATCACTTCTCAAAGGACCTCACCCTGGCTCTGAAGTTTTCAGAACTCCTTGAATAGCTTAGCGCATGTTATGAAAATTAAACTCATGCACCCATACATAAGAACAGAAGTTTCCATAAGTGCACCTGACCTCCAGGAGTGTACCCAAGACCTGAATGTTTCATAAGGACCCTGTGCTAATAGAGCATCTCTGGAAGGGTATCTTGTCCAGCCCTATGCTAAGGTTTTGAAAGTTGTCTTCAACATTCTTACAATCTGCATTTTGAAAAAAAAACATTGCTAAACCTGAGCCTCCTTTCTCCAGCCAACCTTGGCCTGTCAACCTGAGCTGCCTCAGAGGATTTCTAGCTCACCATGATGGAGCTTCTTAAGAGCTGCTGGTGCAGCTGAAGCAAAGGCTAACTGCCAGCAGGTGTCTGTGTCGGGGAAGAATTGGAGCACCTCACTCTTCCACCTTCCAACCCACCTCGCCCCACTACCACACACACGTACACAACCCCCCTCCTCAGGCAAAATCTTGGTTGAATCTTGCTCTTCTCCTCAGTTGAACCCAGAAGATCCCTATTGAACTTCTGGACTGACTAGAACCTGAAGTCCACTTATGTTCGGTCACAATCAGGACAGGATCCCTTCTTAGCCTAGACCCCACTACCACCACCACTAAAGGGGTACTCAAGACAAAGTCTTGCTAGGTGGTTCTTTGGGGACATGTCCTTAGGGGGCAGCAGTGTGATATGGGAAGTGAAAGCTGAAGGAAGGAAATTAAAAACAAGGATGTACTAGAGGGACTTCTCTGTAGGTTCATGTCTGTGTCTGTAGGACGTGGCATAATGTCTGGTTTGGGATGCCTGAAATACCCCAGGAAGTGACTCTCAGAACCATCCACCTGTCTGATGGTTAGAGAGACAAGCATTTGCCTTGCAGCTCCTGTCTCCCACCCACAAAGGGTTTTGCCATGAGGTTTCATGTCCCTGATGCTTCCAGGTTACAAGGCATCCCATATACCATGGAGTCAGAGAAGCCATGAGACCCATGTCCAACAGACCCAGGGCACACTTTAGATGAGGTGCTGAGAGTACAAAGCAAGAAGGAGCCTACATGGAATTTTTTGCCATATCTGGAATCAGAGGGGAGACTGAGAGGATGTGAGGTAGAGCACAAGAATCCTGGCATATATAACTCAACTGTCATCTTATTCCACTAGTGTCCTTCCAACCCGGGGTTGGACTATATGAGGCAGGGGGAGGGAAGTGGAGACACAGGCAGCACTGGGTCAAGGAGGGCAGGTGGGCTGGGGTCCTCATGAAAGCCTGCAGCCAAAGATCTTTTTTATTCCTTACGTGGAAGTGATGAAAGAACCCTTCTTCCACCCCTTGAAGTGGTAGCATGGTCTTTTAAAGGTTTGGGTACTACCAAACTGACTTCCCTGACCCTTGCAGGGAGATCAAGAAGAGGCAACAAGATGGGAAGGGGACAGAAAGGAAAATGTGGGGCTTCATTTCCTTAAGCCTTTAGTCATCTAGTTAATGACTTGTATTAAGCTACTAGATGACCAGATGTCGTGCCAGATCCTACAGACCTGTCAGCATGAACCAACAGAGTAGTCACTGCCATCTTCGAGCTTACAGTCCCTAGTTGACCAAGAATATTTGACTGCCTTCAGAGCTGACCCTCATTCTCCCAGCATTAATAGTTCCTACTTTCATGATCTGGCACCTTCAGGAACTATCTGTATGAACTTTATAATGAAAATGAACTTTTTTCCTCCTCCCCTCAACCAGTAACAGATAAGTCCATTGTTCAACCTTTGAAAACTATATCTTCAAAGAAATTTATTATGTAGGAAAGTAGGACATTGCCTATATAAGAAAAATACACATTACAGACCACGCGTTCGAGGATTTTACAGCATCATTTAGGACCCTGAAATCATGTGTTACTAAGCAGTTCTTTGGTAGCTAGGAAGTAGCTTAGGCTTGAGGAGAATCCCATATCCCCATGCAATGTGGAAACTTGAGATGTTGCAGATGAAAAATCACTTGAGTAGGACTTGGGAATCCAGCCCTCTCATTCTAACACTGTCCCCGAATAATTGTGTGCTTCAGAAAGTTCCTTAGTATTTCTGGCCTAATCTACACATCTAGAAGATATGCAACTTGGACCACATTATCTCTAACTCCCTTCTACCTCCCACAGCCTATGATCCCAAATCCTCTCTGATCACATAGCATAAGAACATGGCAGAGATATTAATCAAATATGGCTATTGTCCAAACAAAAGGCCTCAAAACAAGTTTGCCGTAAAGGCAATGTTATCCCGTTTCCAGTGTGTTAGAGATAAAGGAATGTGCTCAAGCTCTCAGCTACCACATCCCTGGCTCAAGAGATGTGCTGTATCTGGGATTTACTAACTTGAGTCAGCAAAGACTTTCTATTTCCTTGAAACGACTTCCTGAAGTCATTTTTCACAAGGTTCCAACTTTCTAAGATGTTCTGCCATGAATGCCTTTTCTGTTAGCAGGCATGGAGCCTGCCAGACTCTGCTTCCCCGGGACATTCTGCTGGGTCCTACACTGCTGCCATGAAGTCAAGGACCATGGATGTTACCACCCTTTGAGGAATCCAAGTATTCTCTTCTCCTTTGAGCATATGCGATGAATATGATGGTCAGTCCCAGTGCCCTTGAGCAACACTTTGCAGAGCAAGGCATACTGTCCACCTACTCACAGTGGGAGAGTAGAGAAACAGGAATTGCTAAACTAATAACCCCCTGCTGATTATTAGAAAATCAATATGCACCAAATAGAAAACAGAGATGTTGTGATGAGCCACAGAAGGGAATGGAGATACAGAATTCTGACAGAGCACATGAGATGTCACAACCACAGAGGGTATGAAAACCCAGGCTTCATTATGTGCCCATAGCAACATTTTTGGTTTGACCGTCCATTCCTTCAAGTACTGTATTCTTTTCATGTACTGTATTTCTCACAGTATCATTACATTTTGAAGCCCCAATTTTTTAAGTCAAATTTTTTTGTGAAAACAGAGTGAGAAACAACCAGCTGGTCCAAAAGATGAGAAAAACCCAAACACATATTACAGATGGAATATTCAAGAAGAAAAAAAAGGTGAAAAAATGGAACTTTAAGTGGTTGTAGAAGAAACGAACCAAGAGACCCAAGCTGACTTCTAAATTTGGGAGATTGTAAAATAAAGTTTCTAGGTTTTGACTAGCAAGCCTAGCTCTGGTTTAATTTAGAAGACCCTGGGGAACAAGAACGAAAGTGCTGAACGCCATTACCCTGCATCATCCCGGGTACGCAGTGGAAGACATTTTCTCATCTCTTATTTTGCAATAGTAAAGAAAGAAATGTGAGACTGTATCCCCAGTGCTTAAGCAATATCTAGTCATAGCCGCACAGTAAATGTTGCATGAAGGAAGGACATATAAAAATAAGACTTCTAGTCCCATCATTCTGTGTACCCCAGTGAGTGATTTCACCTCATGTTTTCACTTCTGATCTACTATTATGAGTAGATATCATTTTGGGATGAAATAAATACCAATACTGAGTTTCATATGCAAAAAGACTACCTGTGGCCCCCACCAATCTGGTGATGGATTTGCTATGAGTCCTCCAGACTTCTTCAGCTGTTCCATTTTTCCTCGAGGTCAATGACTTACATTTGCAACATGGCTGCTCCCCAGCCATCTTGGTCCATAGCCCTGGGCAACCTGAGTGTACTACTTTCCTAGGGCTGTCATCACAAAGGACTACAAATCAAGTCGCTTAAAACAACAAAAATGTATTCTTTCGTAATTCTGGAGGCGAGGAGTCCGAAATCAGGATGTTGCAGGGTCATGCTCTCTCTCCAATGGCTGTAGGAAAGAAATCGTTCTTTGCTTCTTCCCAGCTTCTTTTGTTTGCTGACCATTCTCGGTATCTCTTAGCTTGTAGCTGCATCACTCTAGTCTCTGCCTCGATCACAAGACTTCTCCCAAGTATGTCTCTCTGTCCAGGTCTCTTCTCCTCTTCTTACAGGATGCAAGTCATATTGGATTAAGGGTCCATCCAACTCCAGTATGACCTCTTCTTAACTGATTGCATCTGCAAAGAACTTATTTCCAAAAAAGTCACATTCTGAAGTACTGGGAGTTAGGATTTCAAAATATCTTTTTGTGGGGCACAATTCAACTCATAACACTAACTGAACTAACCCTCTCAGCATCTAATCATTCACAACATCTTTGTGATTGAAGCACTCAAATATCACTTCTCTCCAACTCCTCATTTTTCCCTCTACTGCTACTGTTTTCAGCAACCACCAGCCACAATGATGCACTCTCATCTCTTACGCAGTCAATAGTTTTCCCTTTAGTTAGCACTTATGCTTGTATGATAGCTAGTGGTCCACTCGTCCATCTTACAGAAGTGTAAGTTCCTTGTAGGAAAAAACAATTTTCTCTTTCACAGCTCTCAACTCACCCTTTGACCCAACATCTAACCATAGCACAATGGTCTTGTCAAGTAGATACTCAATTGGAAATCCCTGGGATAGACTGACCAACTGGGCAAACCCTCAACCTCATGTGATCACCATGCCTAGGGGTGGCTGAGACTGAAGGTGGTGGTTGTGGTCTGACCCTGTGTCTGGGGATGGGGGTGGGGTCAATTGCTAGGGACTGGGTGGAGTATTAGGCAGACAATAACAACTGATGTGCATTGCCTTAGGGAAGAGAAAGTTGAGGCAACTCCTGTCTGTTGTACTATATTTTTCCTGTAAATTAAACAACAGAAAAATTTGCTCATTTTTATAGAGTGGATAGTGCTGAAAGAAATTGGCAGAGTTGCAAGATATTTGTAGAATAGAGACAAGATTCACTGGCACAGGTTTCTCTTCCACATGTCCGAGATGTTGGAAATGATTCCCATTTATTGATTTTGTCTTACACATTGTGTCTTGCAAGCTTTGATCTTCTTTTCAAAGTCAAACAAAAAATTAAGCAAACATGAGAAATCAAATCTGAGAGAGAGAGCAGTATGGATTTAAGAGAGTTCATTTGCTTTAATCAGTTTATATCCTGATGGTCGGGGCTTGCGGGCCACTGTTATTCCTTCAACCAATTCTACCACTGTCTAAAACATTCCTAACATAAAAATATAATCCCTATGATTTGAAGGATGAAACAATGTTGCCTAACTTGTACAATGTCCCTTTAAAATGGGCTGATTTTGCTTTGCCTTCCTAAGTCTCTTCCTCTCTGCTCCACAGGTTTGCATAAGTGGGTTTCTGAGAGGTGCCATCTGCTACTGTGAATTTACAGTCTCTTTCAGCAAATAGGGGAAGTATAGGGAAAGCAGGGACTTAATTTCTTCAACTGAAAAACTGACACAGCACAAAAGTGCTCTGGAGACATTTTCAATTGATGTGCCCAGTGTTAAGTGGAATGATTCCAGGTATACCTTGTTTCACCCTGATATCTTCCTTCTGGAAGAAATCCATATGAAAAAGATAGCTTTTCAACTAATGTCTGATTTCCTGGAGGCACTCCACATTGCTTCATCTTTTGCCTGAATGCAATGGAGGAAATTTAGCTTGAGCCTCAGCGGCTTATTCTACAGGTCCATGGAGAAACTGCTAAGGCTCCTATGCATTAATTTATTACATTATTAGCTAGTCTGTGGACTGCTTCGGGAGTGTCAAGGGTGCTTTTATATGCATAAAGTGCTCAGAAAGTACATTTTGAAAATAATACCATGTTATGAACATGAATCTCAGTGGCTCCCTCTCAATGAAATTTCCCCAACTTTGGAATCATGGTATCTTAAAAACGATATTAAGTCAAAGTCAAATATTGGATCTAAGATGAAACACTTACTACCATTCTCTCCTTGGATACATGTTTATCAATTGTTTATAGCATCCATGAGCTTGCTCTTTGGTGTCAAGCCCACAAAATTCAAATACTTTTTTCCAAAAATTAATACTAGACCTTGTAAAGGAACTTAACTTCTTCATGCCTCAGGGTTCTGATCTGTGAAATGCTGATAAAATACTCTACCTCATAGAATATTTGAGAAAATTCCATTGGGCAATTGCATGTAAAGGGCTTAGGCACATATTAAGTATGATTAGGTCTGTACTTCTTAACCATTATTATTATTAATAAAAACATATACAAGTTTAAATACCTACAAATGACTTATTTTTCATAGTGCCCCAGAAATACACTCTACGTTTATCATTTGTCTTTGCTATTTGGGTCTCCTGGGTCTGCACTACACCCAACTGTGTGTGAAGAATCCCAGACCGAAGAAATATTCACTGATCTATTTAAAAGTGTGGTTCATTCACTCTTGGCCAGTACCTCATAGGACTATTTGATCTGCCACATCTCCTGAATTCAAGCTTCATCTTGTTAAATGCCCTTGATCCAGAAATGAAAGGCCACCTCAAGCACAGGTGCAGCAAATCATGTCAGCCTCAACAACCTAAACTGACATGTTTGCATCTGCTTTCTTCTAGAGAAATCTTCTGGAGAGTGGGAGGAGATTTTACTTGGGAACCTTTTGAAGCTCATCTCACACTCATTATCATTTTGAGTATCTAGTTATCACCGCAGAGAACCTCGCAGTGTAAGTTATTTCTGGCCGCCTTTGTAGAAAATGACGGTCTGTCCTGAGAACAGTTCATGGAATTACTGTGACGCATTAGTACGGGGTTGAGTTCAGTTGATACTTAAAAGCAACAAAGCCTAGAAGTGCCCAGATTTGTAAATTCAGTTCCTTCGAAGATGTATAGAAGGCTTTCCCCACTTTTCCTTTTGTTTCTTTGGCTTCTTTTAATTTTTTTCCTTTCCCCGTTTTTCTTTCTTAAACAATCAAGAACACAAGTAACTGTCACCTTGGTATCTGAATTCAGAGATCTAGAAGGCTCTTTATTCTGGGAAACACGTAGGCTGAGCATTCCTGAAATGGAATTGACAAAACCTGTGCACTCCCAGGTGTGAAGAGGTAATTGCAGGTGCAAATCGGTGATGGCACGAACAACAGGCAACGGAATGTAATAAGCAAGCTGCGTCCTGACGCTTTGGTGCCGTTCCTTGGAACTCGTCTTTTTTACTTGAATTCATTAGCATTTCTTCAGCATAAGAGGTACATAATGAAATGCTCTTTATACATTCCACCAGACTCATCAGTCTATGACAGGAATTTTGCCTTCAGCTGGTCCCAGGTTATTCACGGGAATGTGTGTGTGTGTGTGTGTGTGTGTGCATGTGCATGTCTGTTTGCATATTGGAGGGACAGAGATGGGAGGGGTTACATATGGTATCAGTGCTCTGATTTTGGTCTTTCAACATAAGAACTGCTTGTTTGAAAACTCTGTCAAAATGCAGGAGTCTGAATGATTTCCATAACTCTCAAGCCACATGCAGATTAAGAAAGTGAAAGTCAAGAAGAGTGGGAAGGTATTCAGTCATAGATGTAGACAGCTTGACCTGCACCCCATGCCTGAGCAGATGAGCATGCTGCTACTCTTCTAGAATTTCTTCTGTTTTGCCTTTCTACCACACACCATGCTTCTTTTACCTGCTTTCCTTCCTCTCCCTTTTTTTCCTTCCAAGAAATTTAGGAAGAGGGGTTAACCCAGTTGAAGCAATGGATTAAGACACAAAGGAACTGAAAAGGAAGAAGGAAATTCTCCAATTTCTATTTTATCCCCAGCTCCAAGTCTGGGCAAAGTAAAATATTTTCTGGAATGTTGAAGGTAAAAATAACAGGACCCTGTTTGTCCTCTCCAGGACTTAAGCTGCTAGGGGTTAGGGATACCAAGGCAAGCCCTGCAACTTTTCCTTGCCCCAAAAGGATAGTTCTAACACTCACTATTTAAAACCCTGCCTCTCCCTGCAATACAGCAATCATCTCCTAAAGTACAGGAAGGTCCAACTCGCCTCAAATAAGTAACAGAAAAGAATTGCATTTGAACCCCACACAGAGATATTGTAAGATAGGTGTTTCCTATCACTGCTGTAACAAGTTCCCACAGACTTAGCTGCTCAAAGCAACACAAATTTATCTTATAGTTCTGGAAGTCAGAAGTCCCAAACGGGGCTCACTGTGCTAAAATCCAGTGTCCGCAAGGCTGCATTCTTTCTGGAAGCTCCAAAGCAGAATTTGTTTCCTTATCTTTTCTAGCTTCTAGAGACCACCTGCTCTCCTTGGCTTATGGCCCCTTCTTCCATCTTTAAAGCCAGCAGCATAGCATATTCAAATCTCCCTCTGACTCTGACTCTTCTTCTGGCTCCCTCTTCCATTTTTTTTTAAACTTCTTATTTTGAAATGCTTTTAAACTTACAGGACAGTTACAAAAATATACAAACCCTATACAGAGAATTTTAACATACCCTTACCTGCCCCTGATACTCAGATCCACCAATTTTAACATTTTATCACATTTGCTGTATCATTCTATCTAACGATCTATCTATATTCTTCCCTATCTTTATATCTATCAATTTTTCTGCCCGTCTACCTATTTATCAACCCATTTTCTGAACACTTGAGTGTAGGTTGTGTACATCATGCTCTGTAATAAATACTGCATGTAAATTTCCTAACAAGAATATTGTAATGGTGCCACCTTAAATGCAGTTATCATGTTCAAGAAATTTAACATTGATCTAAAACTTGCATTCTATATTCCAATTTTTCCTATGTCCCAATGATATCCCCTAGAGCCTTTTCTCTTCCTTGCTAGATCCCATCCAATATCATGCATTGTATTTAATTATCCTTGTCTCTTTAGCTGTTCTTTCTTTTCTTTTAATTGAGGGAACATATATACAACATAAATTTTCCTATCTTAACTACTCCCAAACACACCATTCAATGGAATTAATTACAATCACATTATTGCCATTCCCTCACCACCTTCCATTACTAAAACTTTCCCATTTCCCCAAACAGACCCTTATATCCATTACACATTAACTCCCCACTGTCCCCTGGCCCCCAAACCAGTGGAAACCTGTATTCTAATTTCTGTCTCTATGAGCGTGCATATTTTCTAGTATTTTCTTTGTAGCTACCATGGGGCTTAAATTTAACATTTTAAATCTATAACAATCTCATCTGGCTTGATAACAATTTAACTTCAATAGTATACACAGACTTTCTTCCTTTCTTCCGTCCCCCCACCTTTATGTGGCTTTTGTCACAAATTACGTTTATACATTATGAGTCAAAAACTATTAATTTATCATTATGTTTTATGCATTTGCCTTTTAGATCTTGTAGGAAGTAAAAATACACAGTTACAAACAAAAAATAGAATAATATTGGCATTTATATTTATGATATGTTTACCCTCACTGGAGATCTTTATTTCTCCATGAGGCTTGGATCTACTGTTATTGTCCTTTCCTTTCAACCTGTCAAATGGTGACGAACTCCTTCAGCTTTTGTTTAACTGGGAAAGTCTTAATCTCTCCCTCATTACTGAAGGACAGTTTCGCCAGATATAAAATGCCTTGGTTGGCATTTTTTTCCTTTCAGTACTTGAAATATGCTTTCCCACCAACTTCTTGATACATGGTTTCCAATAAGAAATTGGAACTTAATCTTATTGAGGCTGACATGTTGCTTCTCTATTGCAGCTTTCAGAATTCTCTTTATCTTTGGCATCAGTTTGATTATAACGTGGCACAGTGTGGGTCTATTTGAGTTTATCCTCTTTGGAATTCATTGAGCATCTTGGATGTGTATATTCATGTGTTAAATTGGGGACATTTTCAGCCATTATTTCTTTGAATATTCTCTCTGTCCTTTTCTCTCTTTCCTCTCTTTTTGGGACTTCCACTATGTGTATATTGCTACACTTGATGGTGTCCCCTAGGTTCCACAGGCTCTGTCCACTTTTCTTCTTTCTTCCTTCTGCTTCTCAGAATGATTTCAATTGCCTTATCTTCAAGTTCTCTGGCTCTCTCTCCTGCCAGCTCCAATCTTCTGTTGAACCTCTCTAGGAAACTTTAAATTTCTGTTACTGTGGTCTCCAGCTATGTTTGGTTCCTTTTCATAATTTCCACATGTCTATTGATATTCTCTCTCTTTTTTTAAAATTCATTTTTATTGAGATATATTCACATACAATGCAGTCATACAAAACAAAGCGTACAATCAGTTGTTTACAGTACCATTATATAGTTGTGCATTCATCACCAAAATTAATTTTTGACATTGCCATTACCACACACACAAAAATAATAAGAATAAAAATTAAAGTGAAAAAGAACAATTAAAGTAAAAAAGAACACTGGGTGCCTTTTTTTTTTTCCTTCCCCCATTTTTCTACTCATCCATCCATAAACTAGACAAAGGGGAGTGTGTGTCCATACGGCTTTCCTAATCACCTTGTCACCCCTCATAAGCTACATTTTTATACAACTGTCTTCGAGATTCATGGGTTCTGGGTTGTAGTTTGATAGTTTCAGGTATCCACCACCAGCTACCCCAATTCTTTAGAACCTAAAAAGGGTTGTCTAAAGTGTGCGTAAGAGTGCCCACCAGAGTGACCCCTGGCTCCTTTTGGAATCTCTCTGCCACTGCAACTTATTTCATTTCCTTTCACATCCCCCTTTTGGTCAAGAAGATGTTCTCCATCCCATGATGCCGAGCCTACATTCCTCCCCAGGAGTCCTAGTCCATGTTGCCAGGGAGATTCACTCCCCTGGGTGTCAGATCCCATGTAGAGGGGTGGGCAGTGATTTCACCTGCCAAATTGGCTTAGCTAGAGAGAGAGGGCCACATCTGAGCAACAAAGAGGCATTTGGGAGGAAGCTCTTAGGCACAATTATAGGGAGGCCTAGCCTGTCCTTTGCAGCAACAACAGTCTTCCCAAGGACAAGTCCTGTGGTAGAGGGCTCAACCCATCAAACCACCAGTCCCGTATGTCTGTGAGCACATCAGCAACCATCGAGGTGGGGAAGCCCAACACCCCTGCATTCTCCACCAGCTCCTCAAGGGGGCTCTGCATATTTTTTTCATTTTTTTTAATTAACTTTTTTTTTTAATCAACTATATAAAAAAAAAATACAACAAAAAAACATTTCAAACAAACCATAACAAGGGAGTAAAAGAAAGACAAGTAACCTAACTACTTTACTTCCAACATGTTCCTACTCTACCCCAAGAAAATAACCTAATATAACAACATTTCTGTGAACTTGTTCCTACCATACCCACCAGAAATTAACAGACCATAGTTGTTCCTGGACATTTCCAGAACGTTAAATTTACCCACAATAGCTTATCTGTTCTTATTGGGTTATCATTCCCACTTCCTTAATTGCTCTCTACCACTAGTTCCCCTACATTCTACATTATAAACCATTTGTTTTACATTTTTCAATGTTCACATTAGTGGTAGCATATAATATTTTTCTTTTTGTGCCTAGCTTATTTAGCTCAGTATTATGTCTTCGAATTTCATCCATGTTGTCATATATTTCACGACATCGTTCCTTCTTACAGCCACGTAGTATTCCATGATGTTTATATACCACATTTTATTTATCCACTCATCTGTTGAAGGATATTTGGGTTGTTTCCATCTCTTGGCAATTGTGAATAATGCCACTATGAACATTGGCGTGCAGATATCTGTTCGTGTCAATGCTTTCAGTTCTTCCGGGTATATTCCGAGAAGTGCAATTGCTTTATTGAAGGGTAACTCTATATCTAGTTTTCTAAGGAACTGCCAGACTGTCTTCCAGAGTGGCTAAACCATTACACAGTCCCACCAACAATGAATAAGAGTTCCAATTTCTCCACATCCTCTCCAGCATTTGTAGTTTCCTGTTTGTTTAATGGCAGCCATTCTAATTGGTATGAGATGATATCTCATTGTGGTCTTAATTTGCATCTCTCTGATAGCTAGTGAAGCTGAACATTTTTTCATGTGTTTCTTGGCCATTTGTATTTCCTCTTCAGAGAACTGTCTTTTCATATCTTATGCCCATTTTATAATTGGACTGTCTGTACTATTGTCACTGAGTTGTAGGATTTCTTTATGTATGCAAGATATCAGTCTTTTGTCAGATACATGGTTTCCAAAATTTTTTTCCCATTGAGTTGGCTGCCTCTTCACCTTTTTGACAAATTCCTATGAGGTACAGAAAACCTCTAAGCTTGAGGAGTTCCCATTTATCTATTTTTTCTTCTGTTGCTTGTGCTTTGGGTGTGAAGTCTAGGAAGTGGCCACCTAACACAAGATCTTGAAGATGTTTCTCTACATTATCTTCTAGGAGTTTTATGGTACTGTCTTTTATATTGATATTTTGATCCACTTTGAGTTAATTTTTGTGTAAGGTGTGAGGTAGGGGTCCTCTTTCATTCTTTTGGATATGGATATCCAACTCTCCCAGCCCCATTTGTTGAAAAGACTGTTATGTCCCAGTTCAGTGGCTTTGGGGGCCTTATCAAAGATCAGTCAGCCATAGTTCTGGGGGTCTATCTCGAATTCTCAATTCAATTCCATTGATCAATATGTCTATCTTTGTGCCAGTACCATGCTGTTTGGACAACTGTGGCTTTATAATAAGCTCCAAAGTCAGGGAATGTAAGTCCTCCCACTTCGTTTTTCTTTTTTAGAGTGTCTTTAGCAATTCGAGTCATCTTCCCTTTCCAAATAAATTTGATTACTAGTTTTTCCAAGTCTGCAGAGTAGGTTGTTGGCATTTTGATTGGGATTGCATTGAATCTGTAGATGAGTTTGGGTAGAATTGTCTTCTTAATGACATTTAGACTTCCTATCCATGAACATGGAATATTTTTCCATCTTTTAAGGTCCCCTTCTATTTCTTTTAGTAGAGTTACGTAGTTTTCTTTGTATAGGTCTTTTACATCTTTGGTTAAGTTTATTCCTAGGTACTTGATTTTTTTAGTTGCTATTGAAAATGGTATCTTTTTCTTGAGTGTCTCTTCAATTTGTTCATTTCTAGCATATAGAAACATTACTGACTTACATGCATTAATCTTGTATCCCACTACTTTGCTAAATTTATTAGCTCTAGTAGCTTTATTGTCAATTTCTCAGGGTTTTCCAGATATAAGATCATATCATCTGCAAACAATGAGAGTTTTACTTCTTCTTTTCCAATTTGGATGCCTTTTATTTCTTTGCCTTGCCGGACTGCCCTGGCTAGCACTTCCAGCACAATGTTGAATAACAGTGGTGATAGCGGGCATCTTTGTCTTGTTCCTGATTTTAGGGGGAAGGCTTTCAGTCTCTCAACATTGAGTACTATGCTGGCTGTGGGTTTTTCATATATGCTCTTTATCGTATTGAGGAAGTTTCCTTCAATTCCTACCTTTTGAAGTGTTTTTATCAAAAAGGGATGTTGGATTTTGTCGAATGCTTTTTCAGCATCTATTTAGATGATCATTTGATTTTTCTCTTTTTATTTGGTAATGTGTTATAATAAATTGATTTCCTTATGTTGAACCATCCTTGCATGCCTGGAATGAACCCCACTTGGTCATGGTGTATGATTTTTTTAATGTGCCTTTGGATTCAATTTGCAAGTATTTTGTTAACAATTTTTGCATCTATATTCATTAGGGAGATAGGCCTGTAGTTTTCCTTTTTTGTAGCATCTTTGCCTGGTTTTGGTATTAGATTGATTTTAGCTTCATAAAATGTGTTGGGTAGTGTTCCATTTTCTTCAATGTTTTGAAAGAGTTTAAATAAGACTGGTGTCAGTTCTTTTTGGAAAGTTTGGTAGAATTCCCTGTTGAAGCCATCTGGCCCTGGGCATTTATTTGTGGGAAGCTTTTTGATGACTGACTGGATCTCTTTGCTTGTGATTGGTTGGTTGAGGTCTTCTATTTCTTCTCTGGTGAGTCTAGGTTGTTCATATGTTTCCAGGAAATTGTCCATTTCCTCTACATTATCCAGTTTCTTGGCATACAGTTGTTCATAGTATCATCTTATAATTTTTTTAAATTTCTTTGGGATCCGCAGTAATGTCACCTTTCTCATTCATTATTTTGTTTATATGGGTCTTCTCTCTTTTTGATTTTGTCAGTCTAGCTAGGGGCTTGTCAATCTTGTTGATCTTTTCAAAGAACCAACTTTTGGTGTTATTTATTCTCTCTATTTTTTTTTGTTCTCTATGTCATTTATTTCTGCTTTAATCCTTGTTGTTTCTTTTCTTCCACTTGGTTTAGGATTGGTTTGCTGTACATTTTCTAGCTTCTTCAGTTGATCCATTAGTTCTTTGATTTTAGCTCTTTCTTCCTTTTTCATGTATGTGTTTAGTGCTATAAATTTCCCCCTCAGTACCGCTTTTGCTGCATCCCATAGGTTTTGGTATGTTGTGTTCTCATTTTCATTCAACTCTATATATTTAGCAATTTCTCTTGCTATTTCTTCTTTAACCCACTGATTGTTTAGGAGTGTGTTGTTTAACCTCCAGGTATTTGTGAATTTTCTAAGCCTGATGGTTATTGACTTCTAATTGTATTCCATTGTGGTCAGAGAATGTGCTTTGAATAATTTCACTTTTTTTAAATTTATTGAGGCTTGTTTTATGTCCCAGTATATGATCTATTCTGGAAAAAGTTCCATGAGCACTAGAGAAGAATGTGTATACTGGTGCTTTGGGATGTAATGTTCTATATATGTCTGTTAAATCCAACTCATTTATCGGATTGTTTAGGTTTTCAATTTCCTTATTGGTCTTCTGTCTGGTTGATCTATCTATAGGAGAGAGTGATGTGTTGAAATCTCCCACAATTATTGTGGAATCATCAATTGCTTCCTTTGGTTTTGCCAGTGTTTCTCTCATGTATTTCGTGGCACTTTGATTGGGTGCATAAAGATTTATGATTGTTATTTCTTCTTGCTGAATTGCCCCTTTTATTAGTTTGTAGTGGCCTTCTTTGTCTCTCCTAACATCCTTGCATTTAAAGTCTATTTTATCTGAGATTAATATTGCTACTCCTGCTTTCTTTTGGCTGTAGCTTGCATGAAATATTTTTTCCCATCCTTTCACTTTCAATTTCTTTGTGTCCCTGGGTCTAAGCTGAGTCTCTTATATGCAACATATTGATGGTTCATTTTTTTTTTCTAATCCATTCTGCCAATCTATATCTTTTGGTTGGGGAGTTTAATCCATTTATATTCAATGTTATTACTGTGAAGGCATTTCTTGAATCAGCCATCTTATCCTTTGGTTTATGTTTGTCAGATATATTTTTTCCCTCTCTCTCTTAATGTCCTTTAATGTACCCATACTGAATTTCTTTAGTACTGAAACTTTCTCCATATCTCTCTCTCCTTTCTTTGTTTCTCTCTTGGTAGGGCTCCCTTTAGTATCTCCAGTAGGGCAGATCTCTTGTTAGCAAATTCAGCATTTGTTTGTCTGTGAAAAATCTCCAGTAGGGCAGATCTCTTGTTAGCAAATTCTCTCAGCATTTGTTTGTCTGTGAAAAATTTAAGCTTTCCCTCAAATTTGAAGGATAGCTTTGCTGGATAAAGAATTCTTGGTTGGCAATTTTCTTTCAGAATTTTAAATATGTCATGCCATTGCCTTCTCGCCTCCATGGTAGCTGCTGAGTAGTCACTATATAGTCTTATGCTATTTCCTTTGTATGTGGTGAATTGCTTCTCTCTTGCTGCTGTCAGAACTTGCTCCTTCTCTTCAGTATTTGACAATCTGATCAGAATATATCTTGGAGTGAGTTTATTTGGATTTATTCTATTTGGAGTTCACTGGGCATTTATGATTTGTGTATTTATGTTGTTTAGAAGATTGGGGAAGTTTTCCCCAACAATTTCTTAGAATACTCTTCCTAGACCTTTACACTTCTCTTCCCCTTCTGGAATGCCAATGAGTCTTATATTTGGATGTTTTATATTATCTGTCATATCTCTGAGGTCCGTTTTGATTGTTTTGATTTTTTCCCCATTCTTTCTTTTGTTCTTTCATTTTCTGTTCTGTTGTCCTCTAGGTCACTGATTTGCTGTTCAGCTTCTTCTAATCTTGTACTATGAGTATCCAGAATCTTTTTAATTTGGTCAGCAGTTTCTTTTATTTCCATAAGATCATCTATTTTTTTATTTACTCTTGCAATTTCTTCTTTATGCTCTTCTAGGGTCTTCTTCATGTCATTTATATCCCATGCCATGTTCGTCTTCATGTCCTTTATATCCTGTGCCATGCTCTCGTTGTTCATCTTTAGTTCTTTGATTAATTGCTCCAAGTACTGTGTCTCCTCTGATCTTTTGATTTGGGTGTTTGGGCTTGGGTTATCCATATCATCTGGTTTTTTCATATGCTTTAAAATTTTCTGTTGTTTTTGGCCTCTTGGCATTTGCTTAACTTGATAGGGTTCTTTAAGGATATGTAGACTGATTCAAACCTTGTCTCTAATTTGTCAGATCTACAGGTTTGTGGAGTTTCTCTAACTAAACAGCAGGTGGTGTCCACAAGCCACCTATTCTCCTCAAGCCAGTTCTCCCCCACTTGTCTTTGTGGTGAGTGGGGGTGTGAGTCTTGTGGGGTCCAATTGGTGCACCAAGCTTGCATGTATACTTGGTGTTGCCCACCCTACATATGGGGCATGTGTCTGAACAGTTAGGGAGGGGGGGTGGCTTTAATAATCAAATCTCCCAGGTGTTCCTGGAGATTTAAGGCTGTTGCAATAGTCTAATACTTCAGTTCAGTCTTGCCACAGTTTGTCTCTGCCACTGACCCACAAGTCCTTGGTATTGGCATATGGTCCCTGAGACTTGCGAGTGGGTCGCTCTTCCAAGCCGTGCACTACTAGGTCCTCTGCTAAGGGACGACTGTGTTATGTCATAGGTGAGCACCATCCCCAAGGGAGGTTCTGGGCTGCAGGACTGTATAGGGGTGTTCCCAGTCTGCTGAAAGGATGGCTGAATGGGGCATGTTAATTCCCCCCTTTTCACACAGCTCCACCTTCCCAGCTCCGGGACAATTAGCTGAGGGTGCAGGAAAGGCTATTGTCCATGCCTGATACTGTGGTGTGTGCATGTGTTGTTGGAAACATTTCCTGTCACACTGGGTTGTTTGGGGCAGCTCTGGGCTGTGGCACTGGCGCCAGGCAGGAGCATTCCCAGCCCACAGGGAAGACGGCTGTAAGGGGACATTCCCTTTTCTTGGGAAGTTGTGGTGTTTAGCAAATTCTCTCAGCCATTGGACTTATTGCTTTGTGTCTCAGAGCTCTCTTAGCTCTGCTCTTGTCTGGGCCCAAATTGCAAGTCTTTGAGGCTTTCTGTAATGGGCTTCTTAGAGTAATTGTTTTAGAAAAAGAGAAAAAGATTTAAAAAAAAGAAGGGTCCTCCTTGCAGATCTAATGGGCTATTGAAATGCTAAGAGACAAGGAGGTTAGGGCCGTTAAGGAACAATCAAGAAAGCAGAGAAACCAGATCTTCAGGCAAGGAAATTGGCCCTCTGGATTTGCATATGAGCCTAACTCTGTTTGAGCCCTGCCCTTCTCCATTCTATGTTCACCAGAACTCCAAAAAGTCTCTGTTTTTATTTTGGGGTGGTTTTTTTTTTGTTGTTGTTGTTTGCTGTTTTTGCTAGCCCTATCTCTTCTCTGCCAGGCTGACTGCTCCCGGATTCTCTAGTGTCTGGTCTCAGTCTATCTATGTTTGGAGTTTGGATCAGGAGTCTGATTTTTCAATACAAGCCACAACTGCAGTTCTCCCTCCTCATTTCCGGCACCAACAGCCCCTCCTCGCACAGGACTGAGCCTGGCAAGGAGGGGCACGGGTGCCCTGACCATGAGAACTGACAGATTTCACTGATCTCAGCTGTTCCACATGTTTGTGAGTGTTGTATGAAGTATACCCAAAGTCAAATTGCTCTGTGGTGTCCAGTCCACGCAGTTCCTGGCTTTCTATCTACTGCTCTGGAGAAGTAACTAAAACCTACACCTCACCACTCTGCCATCTTGCCCCGCCTCCTCCATTGATATTCTCTTTGTGTTCATCTACCATTTTCCTGACTTCCCTCAGATCTTTGAGGATATTTATGACCTTTTTTTTTTTCTTTTAAGTCTTTGTCTGGTATGTCCCAGATCTGGTCCTCCTCACTGATGTTTTCCAATGTTTGAATCTTTACCTTTGCCTGGGCCATCACTTCCTGTTTCTCTGTATATTTTGTAAACCTCTTGTTGAAACCTGGTTATCTTGATATTTTAATGTATCATCACTGAATTTAGACTCTGAGGCATCTGTTACTTGAACTTGTATCTAGTTAGTTTTATGGCCTAGCTTTCCCTGATTGTCAGGAGCTAACAAAACAATGGAAAATAAAAAGAAGAAGGAAAAAGAGAAAACACTTTCCCCAGTCTTTGCTTATTGATGGTGCTAGTGTTCTCCTTCAGGGCTTATCCAAGCATTCAGTTTAGAGAGTAATTCTAGGCCAAAACTTAGGGACCTGGCTCATCTTTTCTGTGTGTCTTATCTTGGGCAGTTATGTGTGGACCTAGGAATTCCTCTGTTTACATGGTTCTGAATGCCCCCTCTTCCTTAGGAAACAGTTTTCTCATGTCCCAGGCACTGCACTATATGTCCTACAGCTGGCAATCCTTGCCCCAGGCAGCACAATGTAACTGCTTTCCCACAGCATTCTGTAGGAGAGCTCCATGAGCTGCCTTCTACATGCAGGGCCAGTTCTGGGACACCAAGTCCCTTCAGGCCACCATCAGACAGACTGGGCCAGATACAGATGCTACCAGTATGTTCAAAAGGGTTTTTCTGCTACCTTCTCCCCTCTCAGAACTGGGACCAGGGATCCAAGCACTGGGAGTGTAGGGCCAGCTCTGTGCCTTGTAGGTGAGGCATGAGGGGGGAGCCAACCAGGGCATCAAAAGATCCTACTACTCTTAAGTAGCCTTTTTCTTGATTCGGCACTTGCCCTGTTACTGAAGTCCTTTAACTGTTCTCTGGAGCTTTAAGAAAGATATTTCTGCTAGCTCTTGCTGATTGTTCAAAGTTTCTGTGGGTGGATGGAGCACTGAATTTCTTATCCTACCATCTTGAATGGGTAGGAAAGTTTATCCATTTTTAAGGACCTTCATAATTACACTGGGCCTACCAAGATAATACAAAATAATCTCCCTATTGTAAAGTCAGTAAATAAGCAACCTTAATTCCATCTGCAAACTTAATTTCCCTTTGCCATATAATATAACATATTCATAGGTTCCAGGGGTTAGTACATGGGCATCGTTGGGGACCACCGATCTGCCTATTACAGGAGAAAAGAGGATAACTCAGAATTGTGAACATACAGAAAATGGAGACAAGCCAAAAAAACATGGTCATGAAGCAGAGAAAAACTATCACTATGTATTTCAATACAAACTAAAAGACATTAAGAAAATAATAGAAGCAATGAAAGAAAAACATAAATTAGGATTAGAAAAATCTCAGAAATGAGATGGCTAAGCATCAGTGGAACATGAAAAAAAATGATGATGGAGTTCAGTACTAAATTAGAAAGAAAAAGAAAATCAAAGAAACCAAATGGAAGTTTCAGAAATGAAAGGACTCCCCAGCCAGTGTTTCTGAGAGGCAGTGTCTCTGTAAAAGAAGAAATGGGTTCTGCCACATAGTATGAAGACCAGATCTCAGAAAGCTGATATCAAACCAGCACTTGCATCCCTCCTTATCAGTGCACCCCTCCACCTGTCCCCGGTGACACCACTTCACTTAGGTTTCAACACAACCTGTTTGTAACTACATAACAACCTTGGGGAGGCAGGGAGAGGGATCACATTGCCTTCACTTCTCTGCTGGGGTGGCTTCTGTCCTGTGCTGCCAGGGATGTCTGGTAATGGGCCACTCATCCCAACATCTGTCACACTTCTTGCTGTGCTTATGACAATCTCTCATAGTCTTCCTCATTTTCCTGCTTTTCCTTTAAGTAAAGAGGTATTTTCTGCTCATTGAAGAGAAACATGGTGCCTCATTCATCCTAGTGAAAACCTAATAGAATGCTTGGCACACATTAGGGGTGCAACACAGTTTAATTAACACAGTGTTGGATGAAAGGTCATTGTCTGCACATAAACTAGATTGGAGATCCTGCAGCGTAACTGCAAACTGCTTTTTTAGGTGGCTTGAGATCTGGCTTCTGAGAATGGCATTGACCTCTGCAGTGCTTCCTAGGATGTTTTGCCTCCATCAACATTAAGGGCACATGTTCAGAGAACAAGAGAGTCAGAAGAACTTACCAGAAAGTATCTGTCCATTGGCACCAAGCCAAGAGGTCAAGTCTGTGCATTTTCTCCCCCTACTCTAAGGTTGTATCCTGGTTTCCCAACACACTCCCAGTAACCAGTATGAGCAGGACACCACTCTGCAGTGGCTCCGGGCCCCCAGATTCACAGCTTGCCTCTCCATTGTCCCTGTGCAGTGAATGTCTGCAGATGATAGAAAGGAGGTTAATGATGAAGCAGAGTGGAGAGAGGACCTCTAAGGTGCTCCAAATTTCATTGCATTGGTAGTTGCCTTCAGCCATCTGAAGACTTAGGTTATAGGCACTAAACTATAACACTAAGGAGTACAGAAGCTCATCTGTCATAAAAACACTCGCTACTGTATTCAAATCCCTGTACCAGCATTTAAGAGCAGGCAGAAATAAATCAGTAATTAGCATGGTAAAGGTAAGATGAGGAGAGCAAGGTGAGGCGTACATTTTGATACAGTATTGTT
Organism: Choloepus didactylus; assembly: GCF_015220235.1. NCBI lineage: Eukaryota > Metazoa > Chordata > Mammalia > Pilosa > Megalonychidae > Choloepus > Choloepus didactylus. The sequence continues at coordinate 25,191,914 of NC_051322.1, read as the reverse complement.
GAAACTAGATAAATCTTTCCGGAAAGAAATTTGGCAAGTGCCTTAGAAGATTTTAAAACTAATTTTAGTGTGCAATGGCATCAATTTTAAAAATATATCCCAAAAAAATAAAACAACTGAGGAGAAAGATCTATAAACAAGTTGTTCATTGCATCATTATTTAAAATATGGAGGTAATAGCCTAAACCAATAGTACATTGATAATTAATTAAATTATGGGGACTCTATATGATATAATATTTTGTACTCTTTAAAACTGTATTTTTGAAGAAAATGTAATAACATGGTAAAATGAATCAAATGAAAAAAGCAAGACTCAAAATTTTAAATGTGGGTGACATCATCAACATGGCGACATAAACAGCTACTGAAAACTCCTCTCCAAAGACTCAACAAAAAAAAAACAATTCTGAACTGTTTGAAACTCTGGAGGAGGATATAGACTGGAGAAGGACCCTGCAGATGCTGAATTGAAGAAAGAGAAGAAATATCAAGGAGGAATCATCTGTCCCAGAACAGTCAGTCCTCTCACCTCCCCCTCACTCAGGCTCAGTGAGGGAAAGGCACAGAATCAGCAGATTGGAAACCTCTCACCAGGGACAGAGATTTTAAAATCTCTCACAGCAGTGAGACATATCCCCGTTGGTGGGAAAGTGGAATGGTGCAGCCCATCTGGAGGGCAGTGTGGTGGTTCCGTAGAAAGCTAAGCACAGGTTTGCCATATGGTCCTGCAACCTCATTATTGGATATATACTTGGAAGAACTGACAAGAGGGCAACAAATGTACATTTGCACTGTGGGGTTTATGGTGGCAGTATTCACAATTCACAGTGGATGGAGGTGGCCTAAGGGTGAATTGACTGACGAAATGAATGGCAAACTGTGGTGTATACATACAATGAAATATTGAGCTGCTAGAAGGAGGAATGACGTTTTGAGGTGAATGGACATTGAGGACAGTATGTTGAGTGAAATAAACCAGAAATGGAAAGAAAACATTATAATGCCTCCCTAATATGGACTAACTATAATGTGCAAACTCTGAGAATTGAATCTGAGAGCATACGTTATCAGAAGACTTATTGTAAAAGTTCCTAGATTGTAAGCTCTTACAGCAGTTACATCTGTTCCTGAGTTGTAATGGCTGTCTCTAAATTCTGAGATGCTGAGCTCTTTGTGTATAACCTGGTCAGTCCCTGGAATTTTGGGTATCTGTGTGACACCTGAAACTCAGAGCCAGAGTTTGGCAGTTATGAATGTCAACATTACCCCATAAAGCAAATGTTAAAGAGTCTGAAAAAAGAGATCAGACTTTAATTAGAGATATAAATTAGGTTAGGACTAAGGAAAATCAGACTAAAGGGTACAGGATGATACTGACAGTGTTTTAAAGCTTCAAATTCTATGTAAGACCAAAGGAAGAGATGTTTATTAGGTGCAAAATCTATATATTTTTTGTAACACACTATATTATTTAACTTGTATGTTCAGTTTATTCAAACACCATAATTACATGGAACTTTGAATAAGGAGAGAAATCTGGTTGGTTTGTACAGATTAGTGTGAAGCCCTGATACATCCCAGAGTAATTTGGACAGAGAAAAAAAAGTGTATTTGCAAAGCCCCCTTGAGAGACTGGGGGGAAATGTGGAAATATTAAACTTCCCCACCTGGGTAATTAATGATATTCTCACAAGCATTGAGAACCACCAATTTAGAAGGCAGAGTCCTCAATCTTGGGGCTTGCCCTTATGAAGTTTGTTACTGCAAAGGAGAGGCTAAGCCTACTTATAATTGTGCCTAAGAGTCACCCCCAGAGAACCTCTTTCGTTGCTCAGATGTGGCCTCTCTCTCTAAGCCAACTCTGCGGGTAAACTCACTGCCCTCCCCGCTACATGGGACATGACTCCCAGGGGTGTAAATCTTCCTGGCAATGTGGGACATGACTTGTGGGGATGAGCTTGGCCCTGGCATCATGGGATTGAGAATGCCTTCTTGGACAAAAAGGGGGAAGATAAATGAAACAAAATAAAGTTTCAATTGCTGAGAGATTTCAAATGGAGTTGAAAGGTCATTCTGGAGGTTATTCTTATGCATTATATAGATATTCCTTTTTAATTTTTAGTATATTGGAATAGCTAGAAGGAAATACCTGAAACTATTTAACTGCAACCCAGTAGCCTTTATTCTTGAAGATGATTGTATAATTATATAGCTTATACTGTGTGACATGTGATTGTGAAAACCTTGTGGCTCCCACTCCTTTTATCCAGTGTAGGGATAGATGAGTAGAAAACTGAGGACAAAAGTAAATGAATAATAGGGAGGGATGGGGGATATAGGATGCTTTGGGTGTTCTTTCTTACCTTAATTTTTACTCTTATTCTTTTTGTGTGTGGTGATGAAAATGTTCAAAACTTGATTGTGGTGATGAATGCACAACTATGTACTGGAACTGTGAACAATTTATTGTATACTGTGGATGACAGTATGATTTGTGAATATATCTCAATAAAATTGAATTAAAAAATTTAATGCATTATAATCCATACTTTTATTTTGAACATGTATTTGTAGAAAAAGCTATATGTCAAAATTATAATAGTTTTCTCAATGTAGTAAGGGTATGGGTAATATTTCTCTTTCTCCTTCCCTTAGAACCACCCCCCCCCCCTTTTCTCTTGTGTATTTTCTAAATTTTCCACAATGGGCATTAATACATTTTATACTCAGGGGAAAATGTTAAGATGATTGACTGACACTGTATCACATTATATCACTCCCCTAATATCTAATTGAACAAATAAAAATATTTTTATAAACAAAACCAAAAAGCTATCAACTGCAACTAAGCAAGAAATGGTGTAATATCTTAAACTTCAGAAACTGATGGCCAAGGAAAGAAACAGGAGCTTCTAGAGCAGAACAGCAGGCAGTTTGGTTCCTAATGATACCACCACCACCCACCACCAGAAAGTCATAGAGTTGAGGTGGAAAACCCTGAGAATTCTTGTTAATACCCCCATGAAAAAAATAGAGATGCATACTGAATTACAGCCCCAACTTTCTCCATTTCTGACTGGAAAAAAAAATGGTGTAAATGGCTGCTGAGGGAGAAATAACAAAAACAGAGGAAAATAAAGAGTGGGGCTCTCTCTCTCTGAGGGAAGTGAAATCTCCTGGGCTACATGTTGAACTGAGAAAGAATTTAAAACTTGAGAATATTCTCCCTTATATGAAAGGGACTAATTTTCTGGAATGAATCTTGCTGTAAGGCTTTAAAGACTACCTCAGAGAAAAAAACAAAATCCAGGTATTTTTTTCTTAATTTTCCTGCTGCTACACTGCCATTTGCTCAAGATAAGCAAATGCAGAAAAAGTCAGAAATAGCCAGGCCTCAGCCTGTTGTCAGAAGGAAGAAGGAGGGATGAGAGAGAGAGGTGCAACAGTGTCAAGAAGTCACTTACACAATATCAGAGTAAATAGAAATTCAGGAGAGTTCTGCCCAAGCCTGAGCAATATAGAAAGAAACATTATGGCAGTTATTTGGCTATACCCAGCTTAAGAATTACAAGAGGGACATAGGATGCAAAATATGCACAAAGGTCACAACCTAGAAGAAGAGGTAAGTCAAGAAAAATAAGGAATATCTTCATAACTGCTTAATAACAACTAAGACAATAATAACGCAAATGTAATGAAACAGGAGCTCAAATTTAAGAGATTAAGTGGGAGAATCAGATGAAAAGGGAGATTATAGAACTAAGAAAACAAATTGATCAAAAAACATCATAACAGATATATGAAATTAGCAAGAAATAAAATGAATATCACTAAAAAATGTATCAATAACATAATAGAAAGGACTTAAGATTATCACAGTGAAAGCACAGAGAAATAATGGAGAGATTAAAAATATTGGATTACAAAAATGCAAATGAACATACATAAAAATGATTAATATCTTGAAAGCATAAAAGCCAACAAATGGAAGAGAAGATACAATCAAAGATACAATATGAGAAAATTGTTTCAACAGAAAGCAGAATGGGCACACCATGTTCCAGGAAAATCTGATAAACAACACTCAGTCCTAAGAGATTCCTAGTTAAGCTATTGAAGATGAAGAATAAAGAATTTATTTCCTCAAGCATTCATGTAGGAAAAGCAAATAACTTATAAGCAGAAAGCATCAGGCTGACCTCAAACTGCTACAACTGATGCCTCCATAAACATGGAATGCCAGAAGACACTGGCATAAAGCTCTAGGGCAAGACTGACTCAAAATTATCAAAGTCAGCTTACAGTCCTTTCAAATTAAAGGGAAATCAGGAAAAGCTTTTCAAAATGAAATAACTCATGAGGCTGCCTCAAAAAAAAAAAAAAGAAAAGAAAAGAAAGAAAGAAAGAAAAATTAAATAAAACAGCAAATAAAGAAATACATCAACATTAAGGACAAAGGATCCAGAAAGTATTGTATAAGTGATAATAACAGATTTTTAATCCACTTTAATAAAGACTTAGTTCTAAACTGCTCGAGAATCGAGGGTTACTAAAATAAAGGTGAATGGTTTAAACCTGAAAAAAAATGCACAAATAATAATATACCTACCAAAATTTTGGAGATTGGAAGTGAGAAGATGAGAAAGTTTGAGAGGAGCAAAGCTATTCTTTTTCATGGTGGGATGTGATCAAAACTAGACAAATTGCAGTATGTTCTTTAAAAATTTATTCCAGCCTTTAATTTTTAAAATGGCTCCTTAAAATTCAAGAGAGCTTTAATGAAATATATATTTATTTAAAGTTGAAAAAGGTTTTCACTTTTACTTCACCACATTTTTCTTTTTAAAAATTCAATGAAAATTAAGTATTTTTAATTTAACAATAACTTCTCTATCATGATTCCATTTTAAAGTATTTATTTTATTTCTGTACGTATTTATGTATAAGAAAAGACAGGAATTATGTTCATTGATCAATCTGTAACTAGAAGGATCAAAAAAGAAAAAAGAGAGAAGACACAAATTATCAATATCAAGAACAAAACAGGGGACACCACTACAGGCCCTACAGATATTAAAATATCAGATGAGAAGCTGTGGGACAATAGGTTATACACATAATCTCAAAATATCACCCCAGGTTCACTTGTTAATTATAAAGGGGAAAAGTTACCTTTACAAAGGAAAAGTATGATAAATACCACCATAACTATGGACTCAAACTTAACATCATTGATAATAGGACAAAGGTATTATGAGCCTTCTAATAGCAGGCAATGGGAATGGCACACCATCTATGCAATTTTTCTATCCAAATATTTGTCCTGCATCAAATTATCAGGTTGGGAGCATTCTACAAGAAAATTGGCCTCAAATTTGTCAATTGCATGAAGATTAGAGGAGATTAGGAGACATGACAACTAAATGCAATGTGTGATTCTAGATTGGATCAAAAATAAATTGGTATAAAGAAAATTATTGAAAAAAATGGATATTTGACTATGGGCTGTGTATTAAATAAAATTATTATATCAGTCTTCAGTTTCTTGGTTTTGATAATGATACTGTTGTTTTTGTAAGAAAATACTGAAGCATTTACAGGTGAAGAACCAGGGTTTGGAGGAAAATTCCTTGGTGTAGGTGTGTCTCCTGGATCATAAACTATCTCATTCTTCACAGACATACCAATGAAATAGAAGTCTTCTGACTGTGAAATGACAAGCCAGATGACAATTTGTAAGTTCACAAACATAAAAGGGAACTCAAAGATCATGCTTAGGCATTTGTTATGCACTCATTACTGTGCCAAATTCTGTAAGGGACAGAGTAAAAGTACAAAGAATGGATAGTGCCTATGAAAAGTTCAAAGTCCAGTTGGCAAGATATAACTTGTACACATGAAACAATTTAAAAGCGAAGCAAGACACCATGTTCTCAAATGCCAAATTCTGTGGTTTGATCTAAAAATGTAATAGGAATTCTTGGAAGGAAGGGATCTATGTTGGATGAAGTCACTGGGAGTTGGGGCTTGTGACACATTAAAACAAGTACAGAACTTGATCTTAGTGCAAGAGCTACCCACATGTGTGCTGAGGAAATTCACTAATGGGGCATGTGTGATTAAAGCCAGATTTTAGTAATCAGAAGAACCTTCGTGGGGGAAGACTTTAGAGCTAAATTTGAAGAAGACAGAAAATTACAGGAATCACCAAGTACACATTACAGCGGAAGCAACCTCAGAGACCATCTTTCCAGTTTCACATTATTATGAGTAAAGAACCTTGACGCAGAGAAAGGCAGTAGTTTTTCAGAGAATAAAGGGAAATTTGGTGCTGTGGCAGGAAACTGGGATGAGAATCTAGACACCTTTGTGACTTTGGGCAAACAACTCAGCATTTCTAAACCTTTGGTAGTGTGGAAAAATACCATCAGGATATGGCATGTAATTCCCTTTTCTTTGACTCTGGGCTGCCTTAGTGAATTGCTTGACCTAGTAGATGCAATGGAAATGACAGTGTGGGAATTCTAAAGTTAGGTCATTGAACCACTCATCTTGGGAGCCCTGCACTGCTATGTACAAAGTCCAGCTGCTCAGAGGCCACCATGCTCTGAGAAAGTCAAGCCACACTGATAGGACTTGAAGGATAAGAAATAAAATAAGGAGAGAGAGAAAGTCTGTGGAGCACCAAGGCTCCAGACATGAGTGAAGAAGCCATCTTGGAGGCAAATCTTCCAGTCCCAGCTGTCCTGACTAATGCCCGCTGGATCAGAGATGAACCATCCAGCTAAATCCACCCTAAATTCCTGACCCACATTCTTAAGCAAAATAATATGGTTGTTTTAAACCATAAGTTTTACAGTAGTTTGCTACACTGCAACAGATAACTGAAAAGCTAGCTTCTATTGTGCGTCTTAGCTCTACACTTCTCTGCTTTTAAAAAATTCCACAAGAAAAAAAATACTTGCAAATGCTTGGTAAAGGAGTAAGCAAGGAGAGGGTAACAAGTTGGTTTGAGTAGAGGGGTACTGTGTGACAGGAATAATAAGTGCCTAGGGAAAGAAGATTCTTAAGTCATTTTCTAAGGATATGGACCTTTGTTTCTGATCATTAAAAATATCCTTTCTTCTCTTCCATCTATGTAATTGTGTCCCCTCCTTGAGTCTAATTTTCCTTTTTTGTGAGATCTGAGTGATGATCTCTGTCATCCCCCCTTAAAAAAGTGGTTGTGACAGCATAATATAGTTGTTTTCAATGCTCATCACCATTTCCAGCTCTCCGTCTTCTGAGTACATGGTAAAATTGTACTTCCTGTCCTTCATGTTTGAGCGGAACCATGTGATTAGTTATAACCAGTGGGTTGTGAGCAGGAGTAATGCATGTCACTTCTAAGGCAGAGCATTTAATTGCCTGTTCGAGGCCTTCCAGAGCTTTCTTTCCCCCGGCAGAGTGACCAATAAGTGAGACAGTACGGCTGTATCAGTCTAGATTCCTGAATAAATCTGATGATCAAAGGCCCCTTGTCAACCCATGATGGACACGTAGTATGGTCGAGAAGCAAACCTCTGTTCTTTTAAGTCACAGATATTTTCTGCTTGTTGTTGCAACATTAATATAGCTTATTCTGAATGATGGACCAAAGAAGACTGGAAATACTCTGGGAAACAGTAAAGGGAGGCAAAAATGTAAGACATTGTTATTACAAAGACTAGGCCTCAGCAGGGGCTAGGGAAGCAACCCAAGTCATTCATTCTGACATCTGTTGCAAGGTTTAGTAGCTCCACCACAGTTGACAAGCCATCCAGCTTCTTTGAGTCAAATTTCTCTGTGTATAGAATAATAATAATAACAGCAGGAGTAACCACTATTTAGTGAGCATCTACTATATGAGCCATTTTGTACATACGATTTCTAACCCTCAGAGCAGATTTTAGAATGGTTGTTAACCATCCTCATTTTTCAGATGTAGAAACTGAGGCCAAAATACTCAGTACTGTGTTCTTTCTATTTCCTTTCACCTTTGGGTCTCGACTTAGGAAAGGAATCCTAGGGCTGTGGTAAAGGAAAGTGAGGGTCTTCTCTATTAAACCCATGGGGAATGTGGCGAATGCACGGAACACACTATATGCTTGCTTTCACTGATGTTTGGAAGGGAAACTAAAACCAGTCAAGACAGCTTTGTGGCCAAGTCATCTGGTCCCCATGTGGGGAGATGTGCGTGCTTTCCTGTGTCCTCCCAGGGCAGCACAGATATTAATTGCTTAACACGTAAGAGGCGAGGGCTGGGAATAATAATCCCCAACTCCAAAGTCTGCTTGGTTTCACCTTCCTGGGCCCCAGCATGGTGCTGCCCACAGGCCCCCCTGGGCTCAGGGGCACCAGTAGGAGCTTCACCCTCACTCAGGGAACGCGGAGGGTGGCACCAAGGCTGTAGCACCAACCTGACAAAGGACATGTGGTGAACTTGAAGGGTGAAGATGTTTAAAATATCCCTGGCCTCACCCCAAATTTTGGGTGGCCCAAAATGCCAACCCCAGCCTGGAATTAACATTTACATGCAAAGATCTTAAATTAGTGTGCTTCAAATAATTTGTTTCAGAGTTTTTTGGCCTGGTCTAGGGCAGTAAGACATTTGGAAGGGTTGAGGGGAGAGGACCATAGAAGCTCATTCTGAGGCGATTCCTATTGGAAGACCACGGATCTGAACAAATTTCTGCTGACTTGGTCTCTCATCCCTCTCCCTGAGATCCCAGCCCAAGCACTCTCTCTTCCTCAGATCATCAGCATCCTGCCCCCAAGACTTCTCTCAGTTCCTACCTAAGTCTCAATTATCTCCCTCCCATACTCCCTTTCACTTATGCTTCTAAAATTCCACTTTCTCTTCTAAGGCCTCTCAAAGGTAGTAGAGTGTCCTGCTCCACAACCCTTGGTCTGAATTCAGAACGCCCATATTTCAACTTTAAGTCTTTCCTTTCCAGAGTAACTCTCCAGAGGTAGGTGTACCACATCTAATAACTTACCTCAGCTTCCTGGACATGAACTCTTTTCCTTAATATGAGTTTATTGGCCACCAAATGTGCAAGGACTGGGCTTTGCACTGGAAATACAGTCATGGCCTTATGGAGCTTACACTCTGGCAGTGCTGTGTTGTCTTCACCTTCTCCAAACCCTCCTTACCCTCCACCCCCAAACAACCTTCCCTTAAATGCTCCCCTCTAGTTAGGTGGCAACTCTTTTTGGAGGGAATCCTGTAAGCCCCTATCAATTTCCTGTTATCTAAATAAAAAAAGGAGGGTTTGGAGGGTTTGGAGAAGGCGAAGCCAACACAGCACTGCCAGGGTATAAGCTCCATAAGGTCATGACTGTATTCCCAGTACAAAGCCCTTTTTTAAAGGATCTTTAAAAAAAAAAAAAGGGAAAAGGCTACTAAATCTATTGAGTATGTTATATACATAGTATAAAAAATACACAAGAATCATTTTGAATGAATTTATAGACAATGCAGAGTTGAGAAAAACATTTGAGTCAAAGTAAGAAGCCCAAGTTCCAAGCAGTCAGTCAGAAAATATTTATGATGTATGTACTTGTACAAGGCACTATTTTAAGCATTGATTCTTCAGCTAAGGGAAAGACAATGTATTTGCCTTCAGGGAACTTAGGCTCTAATAAAGGGTGTGCGAGTTTGAATGTATTATGTCCCCCAAACGCCATTAGCTTTGATATAATCTTGTGTGGGCAGGCCTATCAGTGTTAATTAGATTGTAATTCTTTTGAGTGTTTCCATGGAATGTGCCCCACCCAACTGTGGGTGATGATTCTGATTGGATAATTCCCATGGAGGTGATGGCAACCCATTCAGGGTGGATCTGAATTAAATTACTGGAGCACTATATAAGATCAGACAGAAGGAGCACACTGCTACAGCCAAGAGGGACATTTTCAAAAATACACTGGAACTGAGAGAGGAGCTTCAGCTTACAGAGACATTTTGGAGATGGCCTTTGAAAGCAGACTTTTGCTCCAGAGAAGCTAAGAGAGAACAAATGCCCCAAGAGCAACTAAGAGTGACATTTCTGAGGAGCTGAAGCCTAGAGAGGAACATCCTGGGAGGAAGCCATTTTGAAACCAGAACTTTGGAGCAGACGCTGGCCACGTGCCTTCCCAGCTAACAGAGGTTTTCCAGACACCATTGACCATCCTCTAGTGAAGGTACCCGATTGCTGATGTGTTACCTTGGACACTTTATGGCCTTAAGACTGTAACTGTGTAACCAAATAAACCCCGTTATAAAAGCCGATCCATCTCTGGTGTTTTGCATTCCGGCAGTATTTGAAAACTAGAACAAAGGGTATGGCAGAATAATAGTGGCTTCAGTTTTTCACACTTCTTGCATCCATTTCCTTTGGTAGTGTTCTCCCATACTAACTCTGAATTTGGCCTTGTGATTCATTTTGACTAATAAACTGTGGCAGATGTGAAAGTATGTCAGTTCTGAGTCTAACCTTCAAGACACCTTGTTAAGAGACTTCTACTCTTTCTCTCAGTACTCCGTCACTTCCATGTGAACAAGACCAGGCTAGCCTGCTGGAGGAAGAGAGAGAAGTTTAGGAGAGGCAAGGTGCCTCATCTGACAGCCAGATAACTCCCAGAAGCTGGCACTTAAGTGAGCTCAGCCAACACCAGAAGAACTATCCTACTGACCCATAGACTTATGAGTAATGAAAACTAATTAATAATAAATATGAATTCTTGTAAGCCATTGAGTATTGGGATGCTTTGTTACACAGTAATAGCTAGCTGATACAATGTAAGGTAATTCTTGTCCAATTGCATCTATTTTCTTCACCAAGTATGAGGCAGAATCACAAACTTAGAGGTGAAAATGAAATCATATTGAAGAATGAAAAATGAACTTACTAGGGAAGTGTGGTCAGTGGTCCACACGTTGTTGAGCTCATCTTAGATTGTTATCACAAATTCAAAGTGACTTCAGGTAGCAAGGTTTTGTGACTTCATGCAAGAACATTTAATGGCTCAATGAAGTTGCAGAATAAGTGGTTAGATGACTTTAAACAAGGTTGAGGTTTTGCTAGGTGATAAGCATGTTTGTAAGCAGTGGTTATAGTAGTGTGTCACAGAATCTAAGTTTGATAAGCAGAAATTGAGGACTTGAGGGGATTGATGAATAGTGAAAAATCCATGGTTCAATGGTTAAATGTCTCCGCTAGATCAGGGAAGTGTTAGAATTGGAGTATTAGATTAAGTGAGCTGGAAAGCTAGGAAGGTAATGTCAAAGTTATATTTTTGAAATTGAGATTTCAAAGGTGATTCAAGTGATGATGACAAAGTCTCTAGGATGATCTTGGAAATGGAAGACTGAGTTGATATGGAAGAAGATCATTGGAGCTAAAGAAGTCAAGAAAATGAGAAGCTACAGTGTAAAATCTATGACCTGTTAAATCAGAAACTTGGAGAGTCTGAGATTTTATCCTACTTACAAGCTGCTACATTGGAGCCTGCTACAGTTCTATGCACACACATACACACACACACACACACACACACACACACACATATATATACATACTGACAGAAGACATGAGATCCCTGGGTCAGAGACAAAGACCATTTATTATTCATAACAGAAGCAGGTGCCAGAACAATATCCTACATTGGTTTTCCAAACCCCACTCCCCATAGGGTAAAGCAGTAAGGGCCTAATGTTACCTGCATGTGAAGCAGATTGCATTATAGGAGAGAAATCCCCAGATTAGGAAACTCTAATCTTATATAGGGCTTATACTGGCATCCTGCCCATCCTCCCATCCAGAGAGAAAGAAATCTCATCTCTACTCTGTGATGTGGGCAAATCTTCTCCAGGGCAGGAAAAGGAAGGTCTTTATCTTTACTACCCTAGTATGTCACCAGGGAAGGAGACATATCTAAACTTTATTCTCCTAGAATGTCTCGTTTTACAAACATTCTTAACTTGGCTATACATACCTCACTCGGTCATGGAGATATTCATGGAGATATTCATGTAAGATATTCACAGAGACCTGTCTCCCAATAGCTATGTGGATTCTGAAGATACCAAAAATGATGTCAAGAGAAGTGGTAAAGGTGAGGACAATGAACCAAGGATTAAAGTTTCCTTCTGTGAATATGGACAGGATTTTAGAGGGTGGCATATGACAGCAAAATGGATAGGCAGATGCTAAGCCTGATGAAACGTACCAGGGGTTCTGGAGGGCATAGTAGAAGGTTTCAGATTTGTGAGTTTACCAAAAGAAGGAAGGAAGGAAGGAAGGAAGGGAGGGAGGGAGGGAGGGAGGAAGGAAGGAAGGAAGGAGGGAGGGAAAAGAAGGAGGGAGGGAAAAGAAGGAAGGAAGGAAAAGAAATACTTGAAAACTAATGCATGTAGTGATGAATAACACAGGAGGCTTGGACTTCTGAAGCTGATGAAGGAATATGAGGATGTGCGTCACACTGAGAGTGTTCCTGGAAAACTGAAAGCATGGGAAAGTGAAGATTTAAGGCATCTAGTTTTGTCTGCAGCTGGAGATGCTACGGCAGCAGGAGCTTGCTGAGATTAAAGGCCTGGGTGTGGCCAGACACATGCCTGAGGGAAAGGGCTGAGTCATGGGCCCATACTGCCAAACTCTCCCATTACCCATATGGTCTTGAACAAATCATTTAATCTCTCAAGCCTTCAGCTTCTTCCTCTGTAATATGGGGCCATAGTGCCCATCTTCAATGGCCAGTATTCTGCAAATTGTAAGGGAAGACACCAACTCTAGGTGGTTCAGGCAGAGAAAATTTATCGGACCACGTAAAGTCCAGAGGTTGCTCTGATTAATAAAAAGGGCTTCAAAAGATGTCTCTGTGCCGCTCTCCCCCATCCCCCATCTCCATCTCTTCCTCTGTCTTCCTCTGCACTCATTAGCTTTAGCCTCAGGATAATTCTCTCTAGATTAGGGCCCATAGCAGTTCAAACTTAAGCTATCCTTACAGGTGGCATTATCAGAAAACTTAAAAGGTATTTGGGATTCTGTTATTAAAAGAAGAAGAAATATACAGCTTGGCAGGGGTCAGTATGCAGCCCCACCCACCTATGGGTTTGCAGGTTGACAAAGGGCAGTTAATACATACAGGGGGGCTGGGCTGTGCGCAGTTTAATGTTAAATGCATCATTATAAATTATATCACTTAATCCTCATAGCAATTCTACAAAGTAGTCTTATTATGAACCATGGTGAGAAGAATTTTAAAGTATAAATGAAACATATAAATATGAAGAATCAATATCATTATGTTTATGCCAGTCTTTTATTTTACATTTCTGGATTTCAGTTTTCTATTTAATTTCCTTCTTGGCAGCAGGTAGAAGGGAATCTCTTAAGGAAGGGCAATTATAAGGCAGGAGGCTAAAAAGGAAAACTCATCCTCTAACTTGACTAGCCTAGACAGGGTTAATTTAGGAGGTAAAGATTCAGAAAAGTTTTGAATAGAAATGAGAACTGATTTGAAAGTTAAGGGCCTGACCAGAGGTGGAGGTGAGTTTCCCAGGCATGAAATACGGTCCATCTTGCCACACATCCAGCTCTGCAGGACACCACGGGCAGTTTCTCGTATTTACCTTCAGGCTGCACCCTCTAAGGACACCTAGCCCAGGCATTACCCATATTAAAGCATTATCTGGTAATTTAGGCCCTTCAGGTTTTACCTTCATTTTGCCCAATTGTCTTTTTTTCCATCTATTTCTCCATCATGTGGCCCAGCACTGGTCTACTTTCCAGCAACTACCCTGGGCAAATGCCCTCATTTTTTCCCTCTGTCCTCACTCTCCTTGACCCAGCCAAACTTTATCATTCAGACCTTTAAAAATGTCTTTAGCCTTGTCCTAAAACACACTAAGTATAAACCACCTGTGCTGCTTCCCCTTTCCTGCTCTGCATGTCAGTCATCATTTGGTGGCTCATCTTTCCAATGAGACCACAAGCTCAGTAATAGCGAAGTGTCATGTATCATACCCCTCTGTGTGCTGCCCACTCCCGATACCCTTAAGAGGCTGCAGAAAGCATGTGCTGGATATTTTGTTGAGTGCCCTCCCTACCAATCCACAAGGGGTGTTATGTTGGGGGCTTTACCTATATGCCATTTTGAATAAAGCAGAGCAGTTAATTAAAAATAACTGGTCAATTCCATTAAAAAAAAAAAAAATCAATTCAACCATTGGTTTAATTGAATCAACTGGTTAATTCAGTTTTGCTGATGTAGAACTGGGTTAAAAGGAAATGACTTCAGTCATTTTCCAATTAAATTGTGTCAGAGAAAGATCATTTCCAATTGGCAACTTGCAATGGAAACTATTCCACATTGCAATGTGCTTTTCCCCCTTAAATGCTTTACTGTTTTATTATTGTAGGGTTGCTTATACACATGGTCAGAAAGACACCAGGGTCTGGATTTCTAAATGAAATGGCCTTGAAGTGTTCTTTTTGTGTCCAGACTCACAAGGCTGAATGGAGACCTGTGTTTTATGCATTCAGTAAATAGCAACAGAAAGGATTCTGTGTTATTTGCTGAATGTTTTCATGAGAAAGTTCTATCTAATTGACCCCAAATCATAAAAGTATGTTGAGTAATTTATGTGTTTTAATTGTACAGCCTGAGTGACGTATCTGGGAGGGGGAGGGGGGAGGGTAGACTGTTATACAGAATCAGCAGCTTGCAGATGGGTGGAGAGAGGACTTGAGAAAAAAATATTTATTTAGAAGTCGATGGATTCACCCCACTCTTAAGTCTTTCCTTCTATTCACCCTGCCCTAGATAGAAAAATGCTCCATCCTACCCACTGGCAAATTCATAACCAGCAAATTCAGAAACCAGCAAAGAGGGCCATCCAGTAAGGCTATTAGGAAGATTCCAATCCCTGTGCCCCATCCTCCAAAGGTCAACCGTGCTTCCTGGCAATGACTGTCTGGCTGACAAAAAATAACAAGGTCAAGTCATTCTGACCTATTACATCCTCTTTGGTATTCTCTGAACCTCAGGCTTGGGGTTACTTACTGTCTGCAGACAAGAAAGGGAAGTCAGCAAGCCATACCAGGAATGGGAGGCAAAGAGCTCAAACAGGACAGAGGAACAGAGCCAGAAATCCAACGTGCGTCCATGCGAAAGTGCTGCAGGCAGAGGGTAGGAGAGGAGGAAGTTCACAGCGCTGGGTGCTGGGGACTGCCTGACTCCTGCCTGTAAGACGCTGGGTGGAGGGGTGGATGGGAATAAGGTTGCAGGGGAGATCAACAGTTGAATCAGAAAGTATGATCAGATCTCCAAGGGAGCACTCAGAAAAGCCCTGAAGCAGATTCGAAAGCTTTTTGGAGGAAGAAATGTTGTACTTTTAGGATGAATAGATGTTGCTGAGACAAAGAAGGTGGAAGCTTGAGGGGATATGTGGCACCATAAGAGCGCTACATCCACTAAGGCAATAGTTGCTTTTTTTTTCCTTTTAACTTTTGTTTGTGGTAACATATATACAACTCAAAATATTTTTTACATTTTGGTAACAAGGTCATATCAGACTTATAAAATGAGTTAAGTAGGTTTTCTCTCCCTTTTTCTGTCTCTTGAACTATAGCCAATCTACAGTTTAATTCCATTTGTTGGATTTTTACTTTTTAAATTTCATTTTGTGTATTTTTCATTCCCAAGAGCTATGTGCTCTTTTTCATATCTACCTGTTCTTGTTTTGTTTTTATTTGATATGATGGTTAAGTTCGTGTGTCAGCTTGGCTAGGTCATGATGTCCTGTTGTTTGGTCAAGAAAGCACAGGCCTGATTGTTACTGTGAGGGTATTTCATGGATTTAAATTATTGGTCAGGTGATTGCATCTGTGGCCAATTACAACAAAGGAGATTGCCTTCAGCAAATGAGAGAAGTCGCATCCAATCTGCTGAAAGCCTTAAAGGGAGAACTGATGATTTCAGCAACCAGAAAGAAGAACTTCTATCTCTACTTCAGCTAGCCGTTTCTCCTGAGGAATTCATTAAGACCTTCTTCAGAGTTCCCAATTTATGGCCTGCCCTGTGGAATTTAGACTTGCCAATCTCCATGGTCATGTGAGCCAATTCCTATAATAAATCTCATTATATTTACTTACATAGATATCCTGTGAGTTCTGTTTCTCTGAAGAACCCTCAGTACACTTAGTTTGGTTTCATTATTTCTTTTTCCCTTTTAATGGAAATTATGACTTTTTTTTTTTTACTCTTTTTAAGCATTCTAAATACAGTTATTTTAGTGTCTTTGGCAGACACTTATTTTACATTAATTTTATCTTGAGTGAATTCCAGATCAAATTTATTTTAGTTCTTCATTATTTTATAATTTTGGTTTGCAGAATCCTTTTGAATGAGAGGTATATTGCTTCTATGTTGCTGCCACACAGAATCCAGGCTCAGAATCAGCGTTAGACACTTTACGACATTTTGTGGGATGATTGTGCTCCCAACTTGAATAAAGCAACAAGTTTGGCTCAGCACCCCCTCCCCCATCTTCTGTGGTGGCCCACGCATCCCCACTGACTCTCAGAAGTCAAAGTCCCTGCTGTTCTCACCTGCTTCTGAAACCCAGAGCATAGCAGAACGGTGGTCTCAGCCCTGTTCACCACTTGGTGTTTCTGTGCGTTTTCTGATCCTTGGAGAATTGTATCTTGTTTCTGAGCCCTGCAAAGTAGTTTTGGCTTTATATTTAATATTTTAGTTATCATTTGTTCTAGTTTGCTAATGCTGCCAGAATGCAAAACACCAGAAATGGATTGGCTTTTATAAAAGGGGGTTTATTTGGTTACACAGTTACAGTCTTAAGGCCATAAGGTGTGTCCAAGGTAACACATCAGCAATCGGGTACCTCCACTGGAGGATGGCCAATGGTGTCTGGAAAACCTCTGTTAGCTGGGAAGGCATGTGGCTGGCGTCCGCTCCAAAGTTCTGGTTTCAGAATGGCTTTCTCCCAGGACGTTCCTCTCTAGGCTGCAGTTCCTCAAAAACATCACTTTTAGTTGCACTTGGGTTATTTGTCCTCTCTTAGCTTCTCCGGAGCAAGAGTCTGCTTTCAACGGCTGTCTTCAAACTGTCTCTCATCTGCAGCTCCTGTGCTTTCTTCCAAGTGTCCCTGTTGGCTGTAGTTCCTCTTCAAAATGTTACTCACAGCTGCACTGAGTTCCCTCTGTCCATCAGCTCATTTATATGGCTCCACTGATCAAGGCCTACCCCGAATGGGCAGAGCAACACCTCCATGGAAATTATCCAATCAGAGTCATCACCCACAGCTGGGTGGGACGCATCTCCACAGAACGACTCAAAGAATTACAATCTAATCAACACTGATAACGTCTGCCCGCACAAGATTACATCAAAGATAATGGCGTCTGGGGGACACAATACATTCAAACTGGCACATCATTATTACAGATTTTGAGCTGAGAGAGTGCAACAAATCATGAACTCCCTGTGTCACCTTGAATGGAAGTCAATACTCATTTTCAAGAACTCCAAAGGAAAGAGATTTGGGATGTGAGTAGATAGAGGGGAATGAAAGGTTAAGTGTTTGTTTGTTTAAATTACATTCATTTTTATTGAAATATATTCACCTACCATACAATCATCCATCATGTACAATCAACTGTTCACAGTATCATCATATAGTTATACATTCATCACCCCAATCCATTCTTGAAGATTTTCCTTACATCAGAAAGAATCAGAATAAGAATAAAAAATAAAAGTCAAAAAGAACACCCAAATCATCCCCCATCCCACCCTATTTGCATGCTTATTGTTTAGTAGAAGAAACTTGTGCTCATTTTGGTGGCAACTATACTAAAAGAGTAGCGATTGAGCAAATTATAAGCTTAAAGGAACTACTTAAACTTTAATGTGCATATGACTCATCTGGGGATCTTGTTCAAATGTAGACTGATTGAGGAGGTCTGGGGTGGGACCTGAGTTTTTACTTTTCTAACAAGTTCCCATGTGATACTGGTGTTTCTGTTCCCCAGACCACACTTTGAATAGCAAGGGCTTAGAGCAAAGACCCGGTCGGGAGAAAGAAGTTGGAGATGCAGGGAAATTAGGGACTGATTACTAAAGCATAGTCACTGGTGGGACAAACGGGTAATGTCTAATATGAAAGTACTTGCAGCAGGCCAGAGGATCCAAAAGAGAGTCCATTTTAGGAGGCTGAACACATAGACTGTTTGTTCCCTGCTATTTTATGCTGCCTGCTGGCTGTTGACTACAGGGAACACAGTGTGAACTAAAACCTGAAGGAAGATAAAATGACTGAGGGAGATTTTTGCAGAAATGACAGAATTCCATCCTCCAAACGCCCATGAACCCTAGAGTTCTATGCTGGCCATTTGGAGCCAAGTTCAGAGGCCCTGCTGATCCAGACCGTGCCATGCCTACAGAAGAATGCAGTGATTACAAAAGATGGTGACATCTCCTGTGCTGGTTTGAAACTGTTATGGACCCCAGAAGAGCCATGATCTTTTAATCCAATCTCGTTGGGTGGAACCTTTTGATTGAGTGTTTCCATGGAGATGTGACTCACTCAACTGTGGATGAGACCTTTGATTAAATTATTTCCATGGACATGTGGACCCTGCCCATTCATGGTGGGTCTTGATTAGTTCACTGGAGTCCTTAAGAGGGTTCAGGGGCTGACACAGATGCTGATGCTTGGAGATGCTTGGAGATGCAGACAGAAAGACGTTTGGAGATGAAGCCCAGAGTTTGCCCCAGAGAAGCTAAGAAAGGACCGCCAGATGCTTAGAGAGAAATGTCCTTGGAGAACAAGCAAAGGTGCACTGGAGCTCAGAGCAAAAAGCTAAGAGAGACAGGAGCCCAAGCAATGATGCACAGAGGCTGAGAGAATCTGAGAGAGACAGAAGCCTACAGACATTTTGGAGAAAGCCATTTTGAAACACAACCTGGGAGCAAAGGACCAGCAGATGCTGGCCGTGTGCCTTCTCAGCTGACAGAGGTGTTCCAGGCACCATTGACCTTCCTTCAGTGAAGGTATCCTCTTGTTGATGCCTTAGTTTGGACACTTTTATGGCCTTCGAACTTAGGTTGTTTGTAACCTAATAAATCCCCTTTATAAAAGCCAATCCATTCCTGGTAATTTGCATAACAGCAGCATTAGCAAACCAGAACATCTCCCCTTCCTGGTAGCTAATAGTTGAGCAGAAAAAAAGGTCAACATGATGTTATATTATTTGGAGGGAGTTCAGAGGTGGTCTGTTCAAAGATGGGAGATGTGTTAGTTTGAGCCGCTATGATAACTACCACACTGGTTGGCTTAACAACAGGAATTTATTGTATCAGGGTTTTGGAGGCTAGAAGTCCAAAATCAATGCATCAGCATGGCCATGCTTTCACTCCAAAATTTGTAGTATTCTGGCACTGTCTTGCCACAACCCTTGGAGTTCCTTGGCTTGAATCCCTGCCTCCCTTCAGATATCTCTATCTCTATCTCTCCCTCTCTCTCTCTCTCTTTCTCTCTCTCTCTCTTTCTCCTTTTGTCTGCTCTTCTGGTTTCTGCTGACTCTGGCTTCTAGGTCCTCTCAGTGCCTTTGAATTTCCTCTCTTAATAAGGCCCACCTTCATTCAGTTTGGCCACACCTCAATAAGATCTTTGAAGATCCTATTCACAAATGAGTCCACGCCCTGATTTCACCTTAACATATTCAAAGATACTGTTTTCAAATGAGTCACAGTCACAAGAACTCAGATTATGATTACAAACATGTCTTTTGTTGAGATACATGAATAAGTCTACCTCAGGAGAGGCTTTTAATTTTTTTAGCAACTGAGAAAAATCTGAATTTATAATAAGGGGTCAGAATACGTAAGGCTCTTTGTAGTCACGCCTGTAAATGTTTTGAGATTCAATAAATTATGTTCTCTTCTCAACCTGGTTTCAAGCCAATGGAGACAGAAGTAGGGATTGGACAGATAGAGGTCAATCTCTCCTCGTTATCAGTATTGAAAGCTAGGATGGAGAAATGAGCATTTATGTGCATGCAAAACCTGCACGTGAATGTTCTTAGCAGCTTTATTCATAATAGTCAGACACTTGAATCAATCCAGATGTTCCTCAACAGGTGAATGGTCAAATAGCAGCACATCCATACCATAGAACACACCTAAGCAAAATTAATACATACAACAACTTGAATGGACCTTAAAGCAATTACACTGAGTGAAAAAAGTCAATATCAAAAGATGTCATACTATATGATTCCATTTATATAACATTCTTGAAATCACAAAATTATACAGATCGAGGATAAATTGGAGGTTGCCAGTAGTTGCTGCATGTGGCTAAAAGAGGTAGCACGAGGGCATCTTGTGGGATGGAAGCGTTCTGGATTGTGGTGGTAGTTACAAAAATCCATGTGTAATAAAATTGCATAGAATCATACATGCACCCACAAGTACATGTAAAATGGTGAACTCTGAAAAAGCCCTGTGGATTGTAACAATGTCAATTCTTTGTCCCACTGTGCTACGGTTATATAAGGTGTTATCAGTGGAAGCTGATAAAGGGTGCACAGGACTTCCCTGTACATTTTTTCTGGAACTCCCTATGAATCCACAATTTTTTTCGAAATAAAAAATGAATAAAAAATGTTTACATAAAAAAATTGCACACAAAATCAAAAGGCAAACAGCAAACTAGGTTAAAATGCTCACAATAAATACAGACAAAATCTTAATATAAAAATAGGCCCTACAAAGTAGATAGAATGGCCCAATACTCTCTAATTGAAATGTGAGCTGATTATGTGAACAGGCAATTTACAAAACAAAATAACAACAATAAAATGACCAACAGATATTTAAAATTCTTTAATTTCTGAAGTAATTTAAAGAACTATAAATTAAAAGACCAAGATATCATTTGTCACCTTCATAAGTTGGAAGATAATTTACATTAGTATTCAATTATAGTGTTAGTAGCAAAATATGGATATGCTCATAATAGGTGTGTAAATTGGTAACAACTTTCTGGAAAACATTTGGCAAAATATGCAGAAGATGTTTGAAACATTAAAAAAGTTAAAAGGCTGGGATAGAGGCTATTGATTAGAGCTATCAAAGTATGGTTCCTGGATCAGAAACATCAGCATTATCTGGGAACTTGTTAGAAGTGCAAATTGTTGGGACCCACTCCATACTTAAAGAATCCAAATATATGGGGTATAGTTTAATAATCTGTGTTTTAAAAAACTCTCCAGATGATTCCAGCCTGTATTCAAATTTGCAAACTGCTGGCACAGAGGTGAAAGGAAAGGACTAGGAATGTCCTGGTGGAAATTCTTCAGCAAGGATACAGGAGCAGTGGGAGAAAAGTATTTGTGGGGACCCAGGGCCCTGGCCTCCCCCTGCTCCATAGTGAAAGTGAGTTATTATACGTAGCTGCCTACTTGATAGGGAAAGATGCTAAAGGTCACCAGACCTCCCTGGGGTGGTGCAGGGAGTGGGGAGGATGTACAAACGGTATTGCAAACAAAGCATTAAAACCCCTCTTCCCTGATCACTGTTGATAACAAATCTCCCCACCCGTGTCACCAGACCCTGCAGAAACCCTGTTCTCTCTCTCTCACATACACACACACACACACACACACACACACACACACACACACACACACACACACCACTCTTTGCAGAGTGCTAACTTCCATTTCCTCCTGCCAGCCGCCACTGTGGGACCATCTCCTGTTCGTGAGTCCCATTAAACTCATGTCTAACTCCATACCTGGTGTGTTCTTCTGTCTTGGGGCTGAGCTTGGTTGGACCACAACTATACCAAACAGTGACTCTGGGGCAGTTTCTTTGAGGCAGGACAAATCCCAAATTATGGGTCTAGTAAAGCACAAGGGCAACAGAAACATACTGCTACTGGGAAGCCCAGCTCAGGCTTTAATCCCCTCCTGCAAGGACATCTGGAGAAGCCCCTCCCAATTTCCCCAGGGCAGAGTTCATATTCTTTCTCCTTAGGCCAACAATCCTTTATTCCCACTTCTAGTACCAAACTGCCTTGTATTTGTTTATTTGCATGTCTGTTTCCTCATTAGCAAACAAGTGCCTGACTTTATTTTTGAATCCCCTTTAGGGCTCTGCTTGGAAAATAGTAGATAAATGTTTGTTGAATTAATGAATGAATGTGAAAAGGAGTAATTACTTCTGACTGCAGAAAATAAGGGAAGGCTTCAGAGAACATTAGACTTTGGGATAGGTCTTAAAAGTTACTGTTTTTGTTTTTGTTTTTTTTTTGCCAGTAAAATATGTATAGCCTTTTGGAGAAGAAAGATTACACATGTGAAACATTACATATGAAAACTGAAAGACGAAATGTTTAGAAGTGAGGTGTACTGATGTCTGAACCTTAATTTGAAATGCATAAAAAATGGATAGACAAATAGAGGGATGGATACCTATGTAATAAAGCAAGTATTTTTAAATGTTAATGGTAGATTCTAGGTCAAGGGTCATTACCTGCCTGTTTTGCTAATAAAGTTTTACTGGAACACAACCATGTCCATTAATTTACATATTGCCTATGACTGTTTTCCTGCTGTGGCAAAACAGAGCAGTTGTGTTCCACAAAGTCTAAAAGAATTTACTATCTGATCATTTACAGAAAAAGTTTGTAGATCTCTGTTCTAGATTGCAAGTATATTGGTGTTTACAAGACTTAATTCTTTTAACCTTTGTATATGCTTGAAATTTTTTATAAGATGTTAGAAAAACATTATAGAGAATGATATCAGATGGAACATGACTGGAAACCCAATTGAATATAAGGGAATATCAAAAGGGATTGTAAAAAGAATAAACGTAGATGAAAAGATGATTATGTTGGGGGGAGATTAAATAGAGACGAGATAATGTTGCCCATCTCATGAAAGAGGAAAGGTGGCAAGGGTTGAAAGATCTGAAGGAATTAGAGAGAAGTGGGAAGCTTTTACGAAAGCAGTGTAAAGCCTATGTACCAGAGGGTACATCCCGTGGACACCTGCTAATGTAGATTACACCCATCCTCCCCACCCATTCCCACGCATACACCCACCTACACCACAATGCACCACACAAACAAGCCAATTCATATGCATAGGAGATTTGGTTTTGTGGTATCTGGGAGAGGCGAGAGCAGTTTTGGAGAAGGGGAAGGTCTGAAAAAGAAAAAAAGCAAAGCTTGAGGGCCTGATGGTATCTGTACTCTACCTTTGTCCAGGTTCCTTGGGCTAGTTTTGAGCTCCACCAGGAGAGTTGGAGAAGCAGAAGCTGATGAAATGGCTCAAGAGAAACTTCTGTGTCTCTGAGTACAAGCAGAGCTGCTTTGCTGGCTCACCTGACAGAGGGTGGTGTGATTTGGGGCAGGAGTCCTGCCTGTCTCCATCTATTCCGGGTTCTGAGCATTGGCAGCTTTAGGGAGCAGCATGATCCAGCATGTACAAATGGATATTGGGGTTCTCATTTGGGAACTGGCAGTGGTAAAGATTCTCCAAGTGCTGCAGCGATAAGACAACTTGGTGTTAGTGAGAATCAAAACTACCTTCCTCCCACGCTCAGCCTGGAAACTGAGAGGGGAAACCTGGTCCTAGCGTCTGCACTAATATGACTTTGCTATCTCTCTCTCCTCATTAGTGCAACTTCATTTTTTCCAGGAATCTCATGCCTGAGCAATTGGTTTGATTACTCATTAGAGGAACATCACACACACACACACACACACACACACACACACAAAATCGGGAAAGCCCCTTCAACTCTTTAAAGTATCAACAGATAGTTTCCAGCCGAAGAGTCTTTGAATCCCAGGTCTCAAAATCCTCACTTTGTTGTTTCCACCAAATCCTGGACTACCATGCCACGGTCCTTACCCAGTCCCAACCAAGCCCGCACTTTGAAAGACCATATTTAAACCAAAATTCCAGTTCTCAATAAAAATTTGACCTTACCTTATTCTGGGATGCAGCCAAAACATCTCTGGTCTTCTTACATAGGATCTCGACTGCCTTTGGTAGAAATTCTCAGCTCTTTATCGTGGAGCTGCGGCCCTGCTCTCTTTTCAGCTGTGGTGACCATCCATCCCAGTTTACCCAGGACTTGCCAGGTTTTAACACTTAAAATCCCGCATCCCAGGAAACCCCCCCAGACCCAGACAAATCAGGATGGTTAATCCTTCTGCTTTTCACAATGACTCCACTTGCATGTGATCCAGCCATGATTATGAACCAAAAGGGGGTTCTGGATTCCTACAGCCTGTGTCCAGGCTTCCCGCCTGCAGCCTCGTCATTGAAGTTCTCTGTGCCTCAGTTTCCTCATCTGTCTAATGAGGCTACCAAGATTACCCACTTCAGGCGGTTGTTGTAACAATGCAGTGAGACAGTGCTGGTAAAGCACTTAAATGCCTGATGCATAGTAAGTGCTCATTAAATGTTGGCTATAATAATAATAGTTGGCTATTAGTAATAATAATTAGAACAGTTCTGCCTTGCTCTTGGTTTTATTCCCCAGCTTAGCACCAGGCCTGGAATATAATAAGCACTAAAATGTATCTTTAAATGAATGAATCGATTGTTTTTGTCATTTTTGTTGCAGTTCCCCAAACACACATTCTATCAGCTACGGTCCTTTACCCAGTTTGTGGTGTGGTTCCCTCCACCTGGAACACTCTCCACCATCAAGTTCCAGGCTTTCTGTCCCCCTGCATTTAACCCCTGCCCATTTGCCAAGCGAATGCTTGTGAAAGTTTCAGACTTCAAATTAAGCAACACTTCTTCCAGGAAGCCCTCCCTGAGAGCCACCTCAAACCAGACCAAGGGAGGTGATGCCACGGCCGCATTCCCATTCGTGTGTATTGTTTAATATTAGTTCTGCCCCATCAATAAGGCAGCACCAAATCTGCCCTTTAAAAAGTTTATTCTCAGAGCCTAGCCCATATTGGGCGCTCAAATAAATATTATTTAAAGGATGGAAGGAAGCACATTCAATAATTATTTTTAATTAAATTCTTCCAGCTACATTGGACCTTTTAATATGCTACTTTACTATCTGCATCACCCTGCAGCCCAAGAAAATGCTCTCATTTCAGGGAATTAATTTTCCAGCTCTTGGATAAATCACAGGGGAGCAGGAAAGCATGGAGCAACTTTTCTATTTTACCCAAACTAAGTTTTTTGGTGATTTTTTTAAAAAGTCCTATGATTTGTAGAATTATTTTCATCTTCAGAATGTGGTCTTAAGTCTTTCTAGTCTAGCATTATATATATCGATTTTTCCTGGCAACATCACACTGAAATCTGATTAGCACCAGATTACAGTATGGGGCAGCTTTTTTAAGAGCCTTGCAAACCAAATCCTCGGCAGTGGTTCAACTGATCTAAGTGGTCTCTTCAAGGAAGTCGGGGAGCAGGGACGCTCGATGGCAAGCCGAGGAGTTAACTTGTGATAATACTCGCCCAAGCCTTGAAAGTAGAGCATCTGCTTCTTGGACTCAAAAGTGAAACAATCCAATAATTACAGTCCTTGGTGCTTTTTTTTTCTACCTCAGGAAACATTTTGCAACTAACTAGCAATTTCCAAAAATATGGCTCAAGCAACACATCTCCTTATCTCCTTGTGTAGGAGAGGGTGTGAGCTTTAACAAGACAGGGGCTCGTTATCTTAGGGGGCTCTGGCAAGGTATTTCCCGAGGACAGCTTTAATTGGGTAAGCGTGTGCTGTCTGGTCTGGGGCTTTGAAACTATCTTCCAGGAGCAGCTGAAGCCCCATTTCCAAGTCCTCTAGGCAGAACAAATCTAAATGGCAACCCTGGTAGGCAGGGAGAGGAAGTGGTGGGAAAGAGGGCAAAGTAAATAGCTTGGCATTTCCATAGCCCTCTGTGATGGCTGGGATTTTGCTTTGGATGTTTTCAAAGATCCCAGGTTATTGGAATCAGTTCAGGAAGAAAGACAAGAATTCCAGGTGCTCAGCCTACGGTGGCCAGGTGTGACGAGTATAAATGCTGCCATCAGCCTCAGCACCCAGTGTTGCACTAAGGTGGGCCCCACCATTGGGCTGCCATCCTCTGCTTATCTCAGAGGAAAGGAAACTTCAAACTGAATTAGACTGACGTCTGCTTTGGCGACAGCCTAGAAATCCCGTGTAGTTTCCCCACTCAGGACCACATGAAATATCATGCTTCTTTGGCAAGAGCAGACCTGAGTCCTCTTGATTTCCAGGTCTTGTATCCATAGCAGTAGTTCTCATATTTCTGTGAGTGTAAGAATAAGCAGGGGAGCTTATTAAATACTCAGATTCCCAGACTCAGATTGGCAGTTGTTTCTTCCAGGCAGTCTACTCTGATTTTGCAGGTCTCTCCTTTGTGCTTCCATAACACTCTAGGAAGATCTAGAACATGCCTATCTTCTCATGCTTGTCTACAGAGCACTGTCTCTGGCTCAAAAGACACATGTTCCAAGACCTGTTGGAATTTATGCTATAAGGTGCAAAGGTGCATAGAAACTTTTCCAGGAGGCATACACATATGGCTAGTTAAGGGAGTTGATTTCCACATCCTCAACTTTCTTATGGACCCTTCCTGCCTGAGGACAGGCAAGCTGCCGGCTCTCATTTCTCAAGTCCACTTCTCCCAGCTCACAAAAAGGGAGGCAAACCTCTCACCCGTGCCTAGACCCGGAGTGTAAGACCCTGCAGGCAACACAGGGAGGGGCAGGGGGTGAATGCAGCACCCCCAAGAGGGAGTATTTCATGACAGCAAGCACAAAGAGTGCTGAAAATAAACTGTAAAGGCTCATAGCAAGACTCCGCCTTGTGCTTCTATTTTAAAATTAAAATTTAGGAGAGAGATGGTTGTCATGGGGGCATTTTTATTGGAACTGAAAAATGAAATAATTTTTTTTCCTGAAAGTAGGTTTGATTTAGCTGGTGGAAATTTACAATGAAAAGGAGCTTTACTAATTAGCTTGCATGGTGTATGTATATTTTCTGTTTCTGTCTTTTTTTTTTTTTTGTAAGCTATATCTGAATCTCCAAGGTCTTGGCGAAAAGATATTTAAAGTACTTCAAAAAAAAAAAAAAAAAACGGACTTTTTTTTTAATCAACAAAATTGTATTGGCTAAGGTGCATTGAAATTAACAATATTTCCATTTTCTCCGCTCTTTCTGAGAATAAAAAAGGTGCCAGAGTGGCAGAGTAACAGGTATAATTACTGAGAGTTGTTTGATAAGACTTGGTAAAGCCTTTTTGGTATATTTCCCAGAAACTAGAAAAATGAATGACTCTAATGACTGGGTAAGAAGCCCTTTTACAAATCAGGTGGTTTCCAATTCTGTGCTTTCATCACCACTGAAGGAGGACCTAATCGAATTGTCAGCTGAGAGATCATTAAATGTAATTTTTGATGATAGATCAACACATAACTTCAAAGGAGTTCAAAGAATTGAGGAATGCTGCTATAACAAAACTCCTTCCATTCCCACCTACTTATTTATGTGAACAAGGTTTCTCAGTACATGTAACTATAAAAGGAAAAATCAGAATTGAATTGATGCTGAACATGGATCTACCAAAGTGGTAAGTAATATTCATTCATGGAAAAGAAAATTGAGAGGGGAAAAAAAACCCTCCCACCCCTCTCATTAAAGATGCTCTTCCCATTTTTTTCCCACATTTTATATCTAATAATTATCAATATTTGTACTATATTTATGAGGGTTTGCTTAGTTGTATACTATTAATAATTGAAAGAATAACTCAGTCCAGAAGAATTTTATTAAACTCTTAGAGCCTTCTAGGGACAAGAAATAAAAAATAAAAATAAACTTCAATTTTTATGTACATTTTTGATGCAGATGTGTTTTACAAGGTGATAATAAAATACTTTCAAGTTTAAAAATATGTTACGCTAGGAAAACTTATGTAGCAGAAGTTGAATGGAGATATGAATTAAGGAGAAAAAGTATGACGCAAAATTACCTTCTGCTAAATAAGTGCTTGTATATTTTTTTAAAGGAATGGTGGTCGATATTACATTTCTATTGTATTTAAATTCCATTAGATACATTTAAGGACAACAAATTTGTTTTATTTCAAAATACTTATATTTCCAATATGTCAGAAATTTTATGCTTTTGAGCTAAACTTCTAATGCAAAATTATAGACACCTTAAAAATATGCAAGGGGACTGCCAGTTATCAATTGCTGCATTAACTAGCCACCCAACTTTTGTGGCTTAAACAATAATCACTTTTATTTGCTCCTAACTCTGTGGGTCAGTCATTTGGGCTGGTTCAGCTGGAAAGTTGTTCTACAGTTATCTGGCAGCTGCATGGCCTAAGAGGTCCCCACTCCCATGTCTGGGCTTAGACCACACAAGACAGCCAGCCGCAAGGCCTCCTGGTCTAGGGGCAACATCCACATTTTCACTTCTGCTACAGTGTAATTATCAGATCGAGTCAGTCATGAAGCCAGTGCAGATTCAAGGGATGAGGAAGCAGACTCCAGCTCTTAATAGGAGGCACTGCAAACTCACACTGTAACGTGCCATCTTTGCAAATAATCTACTCCAGAGACATTGTCTTCCAGACTTCTTTTAGGAGGTCTATGACAACAAGTGTTTTAAGACCACTGGTCTGTTTCATTAGGGATGACAATAAAGAATTGCTGTTGTGGCAGAAAATCAGGCATAGACAATATGAAAATGCATGGGTGTGGCTATCCTCCAATTAAATTTTATTAACCAAAACAGACTGTGGCTATAAGCAGGGCTATAGCTTGTTGGCCCCTTCTCTAAATAATCTCAAAAGATGTCTGTGGCCTCTTTCAGCTCTGCCATACTATTAAGTGGCCCCAACAGGGAATTAAACTCTAGACTGAGACCCCCATTGGCTTTAGGCTCTGACTAAATGAAAGAAGTAGCCAAGAAAGCAGTCCCTACCTATCCTTTGGGGAAAGATGGCTGTCAGGACCAGCAAACAGTCACCACCAAAGAGAAAGAGGAGGCAGGAGGATATCTTTTTAATAGTGTGGGGTGAAACGCACCCAAGAGGTGACTCATCTAAATTCAGAGTCCCTATCGTGGTTTTACAGAACCTCCCTCTAGCAGAGACTGCTTGTTATCCCTCACTATCTCATCACCCTTTTTCCAGAGAACCCACAAATTTGGGAGAGGGGGTTGGGCACATGGCTTTTGAAATGAAGACTAAGCTTCCCAGCTGCTGGAGAAGTCAGGGATAAAGGCTCAGTGGCCATCTCCCAGCCCTCGCCTACCCCATCCCCTTTTCTATTGTGTGCAGAGGTTTCAGTCTGTTTCCATTCCGCAGCCCAGGGGAGAGGTTAGGTCCAGTGAAAAGGCCTGAGCAGAACTTAAACCCAGAAACTGGGAACAAGGAGCCCCAGATGCTTTTCAGAGCGGGAACTCTCAGTGGCAGGGACCCCTTCCCCAGAGTCGTGTGAATACCCCACCCTTGGTAGCACAGATTTGTCTCTCCCTCCTACGTGGAATGCGGCATGTGGAGCTGCCATCCATGGACCCTGACCGAGCAGTTTGGCCTCCCCAGGAGACCAGCACAATGGGATCTCATCACCTGTTTGGACCCTTTGTGCCGCCTCATTTGCTGAAAGTTTCTGCTGTGCCTGAGCTTGTGTTCCCACAATGCACCATGCAGCAACTTGCTCCACACCAGTTCTCCCTAGAAGAAATGTGTGGCCCTGCAACCAAGTTCTAGACAATGATACATGAACAGAAGGGTCATGTGCAACTTCTAGGAAGCTTTCTTTAAAAAGAGCTGATGCAGGCACTTTGCTTCTTATTTTCCACACCTTCCTCCTTCCTGCAGGCTGGAATGTGGGCTTAATGGCTGGAGCTCCAGCAGCCCTTTGGTGATGTGGGACTAGATCCGGGATTCCCCACAGTGAAGCGATAAAGTAGAAGAGTCTGGTTCCCAACATGGCGGCCCCATGCTACCAGCCTTGGATTGCCAAACTCCGTACTCTATGAATGTTGAAAAGAAAACTTTTGTTTTGTCTAAGCCACTGTTATAAATCTAATACTAGCAGTCAAATGGACACAAAGCTGATCCATCTCTTTAGCCACCCACTGCTGCTGCCCCAGAACTCTTTGCTCTCTTTGAAGGGAAAAATTCTCTTCTGATGAGTCCTTGGAGGCTGTTGAGGTCATCGATGCCCAGCATCTCCCCCCCCACCTCAAGCCCTTCGCAGTTATTAGCTACTTACCCCCAAAGTCTATTATGTTTCTAAGCAAGCAGGAAATTATAAAGTAACCTTAAAATGTAACCTTCAAAGCTGGAAGCAGGCTATAATGGAAGTTCTTTTTTGGCCACACCGAGTGATGAACCCAGATTTGGGAAGTGCCCCTTCTACAGGTTCATCTGCCTGACTTCCTGTTTAGTTTGGCATCACCACCTCCCCAGTTCTCCTCCATCTGGTCCTGGTGGGATCAACACAAAGAAGGCCCTACCTAACTTAGAGCAGTGGTTCCCAACGCCAACTGCACGTTAGATAGAATCACCTTACAACCTTCCATGGCCAGCCCCATCCCGGCCAAATTAAATCAGAATGGGGAAGGGGTGCAGAGGGGGGATAGTCAAGTAAAAAAAATCTTCCAGGTGTTTCCAATGTGCAGCCAGGTTTACGAGTCACTGTCTTAGAGGGAAGCCTTTCTTAAATTCTTAAGACGTTCTTAACAGCGTTGTAAAACCCACAAGGTCAGCTCCGTTCAGTACATTTCTGGAATAGGCTCCCCATGGCCCGGGGATGGGAAGATTTGCTGATCGCCTGCCTCGGAGCACTTGTCTGCAGGGTTTCTAGGAGTCATATGCATGCTGTCCTGTCAGACCTTGTATGCATTTCCTAGGGCTGCTGTAGCAAATCACCACAAACTTGGCAGCTTAAAATAACAGAAATATCTTCTCTCACAGTACTGGAGGCTACAAGTCAGAAAGTGAGGTGTGTGTGGGGGGGGCAGGGCATGGCCCTCTGAGGGCTCTAGGGGAGGGTCCTGTGCCTTTTCCAGCCCCTGGCAGAGGGAGCATCCCATCCCTGCCTCGTCTTCCCCTCTGCTGTCTCTTATGAGGCCCCTGTCCTGGAGTTAGTCCAGGATGATCGCATCTC
The DNA here is from genome assembly GCF_015220235.1 of Choloepus didactylus. NCBI lineage: Eukaryota > Metazoa > Chordata > Mammalia > Pilosa > Megalonychidae > Choloepus > Choloepus didactylus. The sequence goes on along the minus strand of NC_051322.1, from coordinate 25,160,697 downwards.
CAGAGCCGTAATTCCATCTGCTGAGACCCTTGCCACAAGAAGACCACATCCGCAGGTTCTGGGCGTTAGGATGTGGGCATGACTTTTTTGGGGGTGGTGGGGGATGGTGGCACCATTCAACGGCCCCAAAGAGAACCTTTGAAAATCTGATTTTTTTTCTCTTTCTTTGTCAACCCCAACTCAACTGTGGATGTTCTTTCAAAATTAATCTCCAGCCTACTGAAGATGACTTAGTTATAGAGTCTGGGAGGTGAGAATGATGTTCCTTTTGGTAGAAATTGGGAACGAAGGAGACCAGGCAGGTTTGTGGCTACCCCGTTTTAGGAGCCCCGGCACTAGCCTTGGCCAGTAAGTTGAATGGGCGGCAGCTGCAGAGTCATTTAGTCAGAGCCTACAGCTGCAGGTCAGAGGATGGCCCCTGCGGAGTCCTCGACAACTGTGGGATGCAGTATGGACTCTAGAGAGACTCAAAGTTTTCTCCTAAAAAATAGAAATAAAAAGAAGCAAAAATTCTAATTGTACATGCTGTTGGTTACCTACCCCACAACTACCCCTGGCACCCACCTTTCCATCCTATAAGGGGCAGCCAGGGGCTCCATTTCCCCAGCCCTAGAGGGTGGGGGGGAGGGTGAATCTTGGGGCAATTCCATCCCCCAAACTGGCCAGTGGGTTAGGAACAGACAGATGATGGGAATTCTGCCCTAGGAGAGGCAAGGGAGTCTTCTGCAGTACAGTGTAAAAACAAAGTTTTCTTCAATTTTAAAAAAATATCAAAAGAAAAGATAGCCTCTTGGCATATGCACTGCCTAAAAATAAATAATAATTCAAACCTTCAGGTAACCATTAACCAAGTTAAGAACAGTTCTGAGCAAATACCTTAAAAGTCATGTGTGTCCCTCCCCAGTGACAACCCCCTTTCTCCCCCTCACGGAAAACTACCATCCTAATTTTGAGATCATCATCCCCATGTGTTTCTTTTAGTTTATCATTTTAAGTATGCGTTCCTAAACCTTGTGGTTTAGTTTAGCCTGGTCTTGGTGATGTATATGGGTAGCATCATACTTCATGTGTTTTTTGTATTTTGCTTCCTTTGTTCAGTATTTTTTTTTCAAGATTCATCCATTTTCACTGCTGCATAGTATTCCATTATATTAGGGGTTGGCAAACAGCCCACAGACCAAATCTGGCCTGCCAGCTGCTTTCTAAATATAGTGTCATTGGAACACAGCCACACTCATTTGTGTATATCCTCTATGGCTGCCTTCAAGCAACAAAGGCAAAGAGTAGCAACGTGGCCTGAAAAGCTTAAAATATCTTTGCAGAAACCTTGCCTACCCTGTATTATATGACCATACCACGATTTACTGAGGCACTTTACTGTTGAAGGACATTTAGGCCATTCCAAGTTTGGATTCTTTGGCACAGCTGTGACTCTCTTGTCTATGTCTCCCGGTCACAAAGGCAAGAGTCTCCCTATGGCGCACGCACAGGGATTGGATTACTGGATCACAGGGATGACCGTGTTCAGCTCGACTGGGTAACACCAAGTGGTTTTCCAGAATGTGGTATCACTTTACACCTCTCAGCCGTGGACTGGATTTTCTGTTGCTCCCATTCTAACCAACAACTTATGCCATCATACTTTTTAGTTTTTGTCAACCTGTTGGAAATGCAATTGTTTCTCATTGTGATCCCACCTTCAGGTAGTGTTTTGGCCTGTGAATTGCTTGCTTTCTTTTCAACTCATCAGTACATTTAAGATTTTTTTAAAATATATTTTATCCCAGGATTTTTCTTTAGGGAGGAATGCCAATCTACCTATCCCCCCCACCATTTTACCAGATATAGAATAGTACTGTCCTTAAATTGTTTTTTGTTTCTTTTTTTGGTAACTTGCCACCAGAAGTCCCATAACCAACATCCTTGGCTGAGGTACACGTCTCCCTGAGAATGCAACAAAAGCCTGAGCCATGTTAAAAGTCCAAATTGGCATTTATGAACCCAAAAAGCACCCAAACCTGGACTGGTGCCAATCCTCAGAGTTTCGGGCATTTCAGGGTCTGCTGGTGCAGGCCATGCCCCTGGCCGAGGTGAAGAGTTATGGGGAGACAGGACCCAGGGGCAGCAGAGCACCAATAGCGCCAGCCTCTGGCCCCTTTCCTGGCGCCCACACTGCCACGGGAACTGCTCCCACTGGAGCCAGCCGCGTGTGTGGCACAGCCCAGGGGCACCCAGCTGTCCAGCTGTCGGCTTCTCTACCTGCTGCATTTCACAACGCCAAGCAAGGTGGATGGCGAGCCCCCAAAGACTTGTTCATGTGGGTTATAACCCTCAATATTTAACATGTAGAAATAGAAACTGAGACTTTTAAAAAATATGTTTATTTACTTACTTTAAAATATCAACAATATTTTCCAAAACATCCAAAAAATTTAATAAGGGTGGCATTATTTTACATTTTTGCAAATGTCTTTATGATTTAGAAGATGGCAGAATCACCATATCTGCTTTGCCTTCAATCTGTTGCAGGATATTGTTTTGCTTGAAAATTTGAAGAAAATCCAGACACACACGGATATAAAATTAGGAAAGGGAGGGGTGTTTAATAGTCTTTTCAGATAACTGTGAATGTTCTTTTCCTTTATTTCTTTATTAGAGAAGTTGTGGATTTACAGAACAACCACATATAAACTACAGGATTCTCATTACCACCCTATTAATAACACCTTGCATTGGTGTCGAACATTTATTACAGTTGATGAAAGCACATTTTTGTAATTGTACTATTAGCTGTAAGTCTACCTTAGGATTGATTCACTGTTTGTGTAGTAGACTGTGATGGTTAGGTTCATGTGTCAACTTGGCCAGGTGATGATACTCAGTCAGGTGTCTGGTCAAGCAAGCACTGGCCTAACCATTACTGCAAGGACATTTGTGGCTGGTTAATAAACCAGAAGGCTGGTTTATTAAATCATCAGCCAATTGGCTGCAGCTTTGACTGATTACATCAACGAAGAGCATGTCTTCCACAACGCGAGAATGCAATCAGCTGGATTTAATCCAATCAGCTGAAGACTTTTAAGTGCGACAGATAGAGGACCTTCACATCTTCAGGTAACCAGCAAAGCATTTCCTGAGAATTTCCATCGAAGTTGCCAGTTCATTCCTGAGAAGATCATTGAACATCTTCATCGGAGTTGCCAGTTTGCTGCCTGCCCTATGGAATTTGGACTAATGCATCCCGACAGTTGCGTGAGACACTTTTATAAAATCCTGTATTTATAGATATCTCTTGTTGATTCTGTTTCCCTAGAGAACCCTAATACATGGAGGCTGTTCTTTTTTGATACTATGCCAAAACTTTACAAGTATCAGGTCTTACAGTGTAGCTGTTACGTGGAGTCTGAAACTGTACCAATGAACTTTTATACTGTTACCTTAAAATCCACTAATCTGTCTTACACTTTGAACAGATCTTTTACCCATGCATGACCATGTAACATAATGCACTGGTCATTTGAGATATTGGTTCACTGGGCTATGCTGATCTTTCAGATATTGACACATTTCATGGTACCATACATAAAAAAAAAATCACTTCTGTTATTATCACCACTGATCCATCATAAAAGCCATTAAGCACTGGGAGTTTCCCAAGCTCACAGCAGTAGATTCAAGTTTTCCAAACTTTCACAGTATTATTTTATAACATTATTTCGGATCTCTGGGAATTAGTTCAGAGCCAGTGTCCAGTAAACCCCCCAAATCTGATTATTTTTCCTTCTTCAGTCCATGGTCACACTGGTGAGTGGCCCCAGATCCCTTTGGGGAGTGCTGGGAGGAAGACTAATAGCATACATTTTGGAAGTGTGGCAGAGTCCTTCCTCCAGCCTCCCCTCCATTCAAAGGGCTGTGGGTCTAGGAACTGGCTCAAAACTGGGTTTTGATTGAGTGGTAACTGTTTTGATGATTCAAATCAGACTTTAATTTTCTAGATCTAAATCACTTCCATTTGCATGGATCAATCAAGACTTTAGTAGACTGCGTGTGTATTTCTTTTCTAGGGACACCCTAATCAACAAGCCGATGCCATAGACGAGTGAGACCATTCTCTTCACTGCTTTGACTCTGCTGGCCATCTCGGTGGCCACGCCCACCTTGCCTTTGGTGATATGTGCCGCCAGCTGGGATCCCATCATCTCCATTGGGTTGGGGGTGCTGGGGCTCCTCTCAAGAATTTATTTCACCCAACTGAGTAATGAGATCTCACATGGTAAATCTGCTCTAACACTCCAATCTCTCTAAGCCTTTGGGTACCTTCCTCTATGGTAAACCAAGGTAAACTAAGGAAGTTGGGCACTTCAGCTTCCTTTATCATAGACCATCTTTTGGTTCAGATTTCAGTCAACCAAGCAAGCACATTTTTAGAGCCTTTCCTAGCTAGACGAGCTAAAAGGGTGAATTTGGATTCTCTGCTTAGTGAGCACACATTGATAAATTTGCCCTGCTTTAACTATGTATTCCTTCCTCCTTAATCCCACACTCTTAAAATCCATCCCCACACATATTCCCCAGGTTTCCATCAACCTAGTTTGGCCAAATCATCCAATTCTTTGTGTGTGTGTTTCACTGCTCATGGTTATATACACTGTACCTCCCTCTTTGGGCCTTGCTGGGACTTGAATCTGGTAATAAGTCTGGAAGCAAAAGAGTCTTGGGGGTAGGTCCTGAGGAGAATCTCAGTGCCTTGCAAAACAATTTCCTAAAAAGAAAGTCACTGTAAGTTCTTCAGGCAAGAGGGACTAACCTCCTCAGGAGGAGAGGAAGTGCTGCTTCTACTGGCAAGGAATGCTTGGCAGAATTTAGTTCAAAGTCCCTAGTTTCAGAACCTCCCAAAAGTCTCCATCCCAATTTTCAGGATTCTGTTCCTTCCCAGTCATTGCACCAACTTTAACAAAAGAAACTGGGGAGGAAATTCAATTTCCTTTGTAATTGAGTCACCAGCAGCGCAAGACTGTGGTTTTTCTTCTCAGAACTCTTTGCCCTGTGGCTGCAGGAGATAAAGGTTTCTTTCAGGGAAGTCAGAGACTTTCAGATCCCTATGCAAGACATTAAGCTGGGAATTTAAAGCCCTGAGTTCATCATTTTCTGTTCCCAAGTTCTCCATCACGATTAGAAACAACCAACGCACCCCATTACACTCCCTATTTGGACTAAAATGTTCTAAGGTAGCAAACACTCAGGTACCCAGACCTTGCTTTCTCTTGGCACATGGTTATAGGTATCTACAGGTGATAATTTGAGTGTCTGTTTTGCCACTGCATGCCATGGATTACCAGTGCCTCTTAAAACTGGAAATAGGGTGCTCCAGAGAAGCTAAGAGAGGATGAATACCCCAGGTGCAACAAAGAGTGACATTTTTGAGGAACTGCAGCCTAGAGAGGAACTACCTTGGAGAAAGCCATTTTGAAACCAGAACTTTGGAGCAGATGCCAGCCACGTGCCTTCCCAGCTAACAAAGGTTTTCTAGACACCATTGGCCATCCTCCAGTGAAGGTACCCGATTACTGATGTGTTACCTTGGACACTTTATGGCCTTAAGACTGTAACTGTGTAACCAAATAAACCCCCTCTTATAAAAGCCAATCCATTTCTGGTGTTTTGCATCCCAGCAGCATTAGGAAACTAGAACACAGGGTCATTAGTCTCTTTAAATCTAGTCAGATCAGAGAACCAATTCCAAAAAACACAGAACCAATTCAGAGAAATCTTGAATGTTCTGTTCCTCTGGAACCACTCTCTGTACCAAATACTGTATCGGTCCAGGGAGGTGGTTAATTCTCTGCAAGGCTGTTGTTCTCATATCTGATGCTTGTGGTCCACAGGTCAGGTGGTTTTCCTGGGGAAGAACAAGAACAGCTAGAATCCACAAGCACGACCCAGAGAGGCGGTTAGACTGAACCTGTGCCAGCTCTTGTTGCCTCTGCATTGATGGTGTGAGTATCCCACAGAAACCAGGCCCTTCCTCACAGAGCGGAAAAAGAACACAGCAAGGCAGGGGCCTTCTAGGAGGGAAATCTGATGAAATCATATCTCTAGTGAATTCCTCAGTCTCCATTGCAAATGGGACATAACAAATTCCTTATCAACATCGAGATCCCTGCCTAACTTCTGCTGCTTCCCCAAATACAACTGGCCTCTCACGGTACAGCTACTTGGAACTGCTTGGTGTGCCCAGAATGGGGGCTTCAGAATCACACTATACCTTCAATTTTCTTCTTTACTTTTCCGGCATGCAAATTTCATTCTTGTTCAGAAAGATTAATTCCAATTGTTCTTTTCATCGTGAAGCCTTCTCTAACATCTCCCATTGGTGGTGTGCCTCTGCTCTGAAAGCAACCTGGGTGCACCCCCACGAGACAGTATTCCACATATTTCACTTCTTTCCAACCCCAGCCCCCTCCCCAGAAGACTGCATCCCCCCCACCCACCTCAGCACCCCAATCCCCAGCTTCAGCATCTCTCCTCCCAAGAACGTGAGCCTCATTAAGGAAGGGTTATGCCTTGACCTGCACTTACTCAGCAGGTGCCCAAGCAGGATTTGGGGAAGGAATAAATGTCTGAGCTGCCTAGTTACAGGCTGCAGTGACCTTGTGAAAAAGATGATAATGGGGCACCAGATTAAATATTTCTCTTGGAAATTTCCCTGGGAAAATTGTGTGGGGACCAGATTCTCCTCCAGGCTGGGCCATTAGCTATGCAGCCTCAGGCAATTCAGAAAGAGGACCTTCCAAATGGCTTCAAGAACTGGCAGAGGGAATCAATGAACACATCTTTATTAAATGCTTTCCATGTGTTGCATGCTTCGCCTGATGCTTCACAGAGGATTAACTCCTCATGCTCTTTTCACAAAGATCATAGCGATAGCTCAGCTCTTGTATTTACCTTTGCTTCATTCTTCCCTTTTAAAGACAACAAGGTCTCGGGTGCTAAGTGCAGAATTTGGTGCTGGGTGCTTCTGTGTTTAAATCCTATCTTGGTCAACTACTGGAAGCATGATCTTGATCTAATGTTTCTGAGCTTTGTGTGTCTCTCTAAATTTCATTGCATTTTTTTTGAAAATAAGTTGATAATTAATTCTAGCATCCATGTCACACAGCAAAATTTTGGGTCCATTTTGATTTCAGAGCTGGGGTCAAATGACCTGAATCTCAATCTTACCCCTGTCTGCTATTTCCCTAACAGTCCCTCTCTGCCTCACTTTCTTCATCTGGGACTTGGGGATAATAATAATACCCATCTAATAGAATTATGCAGATTTAAAAAATAATAATACACAGGCTGAATTTGGAAAAGAGAAAGTGTTATCTTTTATTCTTCTTTATGATTTGGTTAATTGAGTTGTGTATTTTTGAGGTACATTAAGGTCTAGAATAATTAAATAATGCAGCTGTTTCCATTTCCATTTAGACTTGTTTATATGCTTTACGCTCCAAGAGATTTTAAGCTTCTTGTGATTTACACATGATCTCTGATCCCAGATCATAACCTGATCATCCAAGATCCCAGATCATAACCAAATTATTTTTTAAATTGATGGATGATCTTAAACAGTGTCCAGAAGATGGAGGAGCTGTGTTTGAATTAAAGAAGAGGAGAAGGAACCCTGGTGTAAGTAGGCTCAGGATGGGTCGTGTCCTGGGGTACTGTTTACCCGGTTGGAACAAAGCCTACAGAAGCTGGTGTCAGAGAGGATGAACCTCATAAGGGAGGTGGTGGTGGATGTACCACCCCACAAGTGGAGCCATATTCCAAATTAGACAAGCAATTTTAATCCAAGCCAACAAATCCATCCACTCAACTCCAGCCAAACAAGCAGCCATGGAGTCCTGTAATGTCCACTGGCCTTGACATCCTACAGATCTGGATTTGCCTCTCATTACTTGCAATGACTGCAACCCTCCAACTTGGTGGCTCTCCGAAACACTGATTTCTCGGGTTTGTTGTGAGACTTAGGGAAATGATATTTGTGGAAGTGCCATCATTTTGAAACTAGAGCTTTCATTAGGTGGAGCCACTGCTTGAACTCATTCCTTATGAGGTAGCTCCTTTTGTTTTTAGGTTTTTCTAACCCTGGGCAGGTGGGTATGCCATTAAGCACAAGAGGAAATGGGACGGCACAGTAGATTCTGGGGAGATGCTCGTCATGGCCCAGATGACTCTTCTGGCCTATGAGGGATGAAATGGAGAAGCAGGAAGTTGGAAAGAGGCCAATATTGCAGCCTTGCAGTTAGGGCTTGTGTGACTAGTCACCTGACATACCATCTCTAGGTAATGCATTGATATTTTCTACATGCTGCATACCTTATTTTATAACAATTACCTCAAGATGCAGGTACTATTCACCCCATTTCACAGAAGAGGAAAATGAGTGAGGTTAAGAAGCTTGCTCAATATCTTATAAATGGTGTTGGGTGCGTATACCTGTGAGAGTGGAAATGAAAGGAAAGCTTCCTCACCTTATTGCTGTTGTTATAGCTGTTTTTAACCTGAAATGATCTTTGGAGCAAGGGATTATACAAATTAATAACATAATAATGATAGTAGTGCTTGACCCCACAGGATCTTTTCATTTGAGTAAATTGCCTCCACACTTTCTGTGTCAATTCCTAACACATTCTTAACCATCTCGAATGCGCTCAACACCAAACTGCATCTTGCCACCCACCCCCTGCATCAAGACTCCCCATATTGAATTCTTTTCCTCCCTCACTGTGGATATCCTCAATTATACCCCTGGGTTTTTCATTTTAAGGCCATACAGCTCCAATTCATTGTATTTGTTCTGTTTCACTTGCACACACATGCCCTGGGGTTGTGGGCTTCTAGAGGGCAATAGCGTGTTACTGACCATCTGGTGTGTTGCGAAGGGCACTTGGGCTGGGAGTCAGGAAACTGGAGTTCCTTTTGAATCTGCTGTGAACTGAGTGAACCGTGGAGATGGAGCTGAGTTCTCCCGGCCTGGCTTGCCTTCTCTGTGAACCTTGAGGTCCTGAGAATAATCAGAGGGAATCATGAGGTTACTCCTCTGCCTCCCCACTGCACACACGAGCCCTGGACAATTCTGTTGACCGTAAAGGTCTGCCTAGGGCATGGCTGTTCAGGTGATGGAAAGGTGGCAAACACTTCGTAAAATGCATCATCATGGTTTAAGCTCCCATCAGGTGTTCCTTCAATTCTTCTTTGCAGTATAGAAAAACTTACCATTGTTTAAAATCTAATCTGCTCTGTTGAAATGCGAATCACCTCTCATGGTCACTTTTACCAAGGCCTCTTCTTCTCTGGAACTCACCCCAGTCCTCTTTTCATCCCTCCCCAGCATGGTTTTCTCCTGCCTTATGGCAATTGTTGTTAGTTGAATGTCACGCACCTGTTGTTTGCCACATGGCGTTAACATCATTGGCGTTTTAACTCTTACTGCTCTTCACCTAATCAGCACTCACTAATACGTGCACTGATGACTGGACAATGGAGGCTTTACTATTTAAATTATTGTTTGTGGATAGTGCAGCTCTCCCCAACTTCCTTTCTGTCTTTTCCTGTCCTCTCCTTCCTGCTTCAGTGCCTTTCATGAAAGAGGGATGGATTTTGACAGAAGGCAAAATAAATGGGAGGGATTGTAAAAGGCAAGACAGTCGTGTATCAACTACAGTTTGGCTTGGTGTTTGTGGATGTTAACCACTTGGGCAAGGCCCTGACTGGGGGTTGCTCTGCAGCCTCCCCTGTACCCGCTGAGTTAGCACGCCAAAGCAAGGGGCCCAGACCCCAGCAGTGTGGGACCCCGGAACAGAAAAAGGACATGAGTGGGAGAACTGGTGAAATTCAAATCAAGTCTCTAGTTCAGTTCATAGCATTGTGTCAGCGCTAATCTCTTAGTTTTGACAAATGTGCCACGGTTATGTAAGATTATAACACGAGAGAAGCTGGGTGAAGACTTATATGGGGACTCTATGTATTATCTTTGCAACTGTTCTGTAAATCTAAAACTTATTGCAAAATAGGTTTATTTTTAAAAAAGTGGGCCAGAGTGAAAATTGTCGTTTGGCTAGCAGTCTCTTGATGCATGAGCATTCTCACATCTAGTTATATCCTAACAGTTTGTAGAATAAGGTTGAAAATGAGAGCAGCAGGCAAGTTTAAAAAACTCTCATGTCAAAAAAATCCATGAAGAAGACAGCAGAAGAGATAAAAACAAAACAAAACATGGACCTGGAGGTAGTGGGGGGTGGGGGAGGGAGTGAGGTGGAATCGTGTTAAAACGTGAAGCCAGAGCAGTCATTTACGAAAGTTGGGTCAGTGCGGGATTCTAACAACTTTTAGCTCTGATGACTTTAACATGGTGCATTGTCTTCATGTCTCCATCTGTAATATGTCCTTACCTGCCTCATGGATAAAGATTATGTAAAATAAAATAATTTCTTACAAAAATCAAGTTTTCCAGATCTTCAAAATTTGTAATAAGGCTTCCTCACCCATGCGCTGGTTATGATGAAAACCTCGAGCCACCAGGTCTGATTCTGCATGAACATTTTCAGTTTGCACTTGGCAAGTTTCTGTGTCCCTCTTAGAAGAATGTTCATGCCAATGCCAGAGCCATTTGACTTCTAAATATAGTGCAACAGATGTGAACGAGGACCTTATTATTTTCTGTTACACAAAGCGTCTTTCTTTTACTCAGAAAAGCCAGGCACCACTCCAGTTCTGGTTAGGCTCAGCCATCTCTAATCAAGGTAAATGAGATCGGTTCTAGTCCTTTTCCAAGCACTGAAACTTGAGTTACCTTACACCAGATTTTCTTCACTGAGGGCCCACAAATAACTTTCCATGCCTCAACTCTAGGTACATGCGTCAACTTCCTAAAGCTGAAAGTGACATTTTACACGTGCTTTATGTATGAAGTGACTTCATTCATCTTCAAAGGGCCCACAACTAAAAAATGTTATGAAAAACACTGCTTTAGAAATATACCTTTCCATAGCAAAAAGGCTGAACTCTGAGATTCTTGTCATACTTACGTATAGAATTAGGAATCTTAAGAGTCTAGCACTCCAAACACACACCTGGTTATTGGCTGGCTGGCTGATTTAACTGGCTTTTTTGACCCCAAAGCAAATGGCACACATCCAGGGCTGGACCGTGAGACATTTGTTTGTGACTAGTGTTTTCTCCCCAGGTGTGCCAGCTGAGGATCCCTTTCCTGCAGACTTGTGAGTTTTCACTTGAGGCCGTATTTGTTCATCAAACCTCAATTTGAATGATCTCTCAGGAATACCAAGGTGATTTTATTTCTTCTTGCCCTTCTAGTCCTCTTACAACTGTTTCATTATGACACAGTGAGAATGTGGGCTTCTAGCCAGTTCGAAGCAGAAGACGGACTTGTTGAACATGAGATCTTCAGGCTGGCAGAGAATTACGGGGTCCCACATGCAATTTAGATGTTTAACTTTGGAGTAATGTGCCTATAAGGAGCACACTAGTTCTTTCTGTTGTTTACAATGAAATGCAGTTTCCTGTAGACTATTAGTCATGAGAAAGGTGGTCTACAATTGAAGCCTAGAATAAAATTTTTCTTGGTCCTATTTGAATGTATCCAATTATAAGATTAAAAATGGTTCCCAAACTCCTTTGGATGCTCTTTCCCTTCATTTCTATCATCACTGGAATCGTCTTAACTTTTGGAGAATATTTTAGTTTCTACAGCAATTTAACTTCTTGAAAAAATTTACCAAAGAGTAAATTTAATATTCCTTGTAATGTGGTCCTTTTAATTAAAACATAATGTTTAATAGACTATACAAGAGATCCTGAAGTGGTGCCCAGACTCAGTTTCCCCTTTAGTTAGTATATGATCAAATATAATACTGAAAGACTAAATGCTTGTGGCTCTTTTATATATATTTAAAACACACAGTAAGAACATAAGAACATCTCAAATCATTTAGAAGGTAAAAGGGGTTATCAACCAAAATCTTTGGAAATTTAGTAAAATTTAAATATCTGCAAACAATTGAACCAAAAAGAAAAAGCCCAACATTTGGCTATGGAGGGCACTTCACATGTGAACCAAAAGGCATCATAACATTTTCCTTCAGGAAAACTAATCACTAAACCCCATTAGAAAGAATACAAGAGCAATATCAGAGACATCCCCAAATTTACCACATACTCAATTCGAACATTCTCTTAGGAAGTGCTCATCTACGCGGGCTTTCCTTTACATTGCATACTTCACTTTACATTTCTACAATGCAATGTTGATACAACCTCCAAGGTTTGCAAAGTCAATTGATGTCTATTCTACAAAAATATTAACTTACAGTACATAACACTGAATATTTTAATCTGTACATTTTTTTCCTCCCATAATCAGTGACACACGTCAGTCTGTACAAGTTAGAAAAACATCTGGTTGTTTACATCTGGATTAATAGTCAACAGGGTCAACCAGAAGCGGTGGAGTGGGTAGAGTTTGAGAAAGTATAAATACAGTGTAATATTAATCGTGGTTAACAATACTCAGCTTTTAACAAAGCGATACAAAATAAATCATCTTAGATTTTTTGTCTGAAAAGATCTAGCTGAGAAGGTTCTGCCAAACAGCCGACCAACTGATCCAAAAGGTTAAGGCTGACTTGACTTAGCAACCTGCAGCACAACCGAAAACATTGGCGCAGTTCAAAGCTCTTCAAATGCATAGCTTCCGTGTTACACACACATTAATTATATTCCTTCAATTAGTTAATCCTCTAGACAGTTTTCCTTTTGTTTTGCATGCATCCCGTTCCATTTTCATTAAGGGCATCTCTTCCTTGGTCAATCATGTGCTTTGCTTTTCAATTTGTTTTTGCAAATTTGTTTTTGTATGTTTTGTTTCTTAAGCTGTCAATACTTCCAACACTTGGACAAAGAAATATAGATGCAGTTTTACTTACAGAAAAGAACTATATGGACAATGTAAAATGAAATGAAACAAGTGTCAGAAACAGTTTATAAAAATGGCACATTTATTGCTACAGAACGGTCATGTACATGACTTCATCGAATAACTACAGATGAAAACAGGTAATGGCCTAGACCAAGCTGGGTTTGTTTTTTGTCTTGAAGGAACTCCAGCACACAACTTGTTTGGACACTTCTACAAATCAGAAATACACCAAAAACATGAAAAAATCGAGGCACTCAGCCACACATTGAAAACAAGGTGTAACTGTTTATCTTTTTTTGAAATGTTTTCCCTTTTTTTCTTTTTTTAACAACTTTTTTTTAGTTTTTAATGCTGCAGCTATGTGTACAGTCGCAAAAACTTTCCCCGCTGCGACCTACAACTAAAAAACAAAACAAAACAAAACAAAAAACAAAAAAAGCTACCATACACTTTCATCTCAGTAACACATGGTAAAATAACATCTTTTAAATAGTAAAATAAAGTAACAAACTTTTACTCATAATGATTCCAAAAATCTACAAAGAAGAAATATTCAGAATCTGACAACTTTTTTTTGTAATATTCATGGTATAAAAGGATTGCTCCTGCGAAAAATAAGCCAAATATATTTTTTATTTTTAAATTTAGTTTTTTTTTTCCTACTAGGGTGTACTACACTCTATTTTATAGCAAAAAGAGCACTAGACAAACAAAGCTTTATAACAAAAAGCCAGGCACTGATACATGGTAAATCTCTGCTTTTTTTTTTTTCTTATCTTCACTTAATTGCATCACAAGTAACAAGAATGAAAAAGGCCACAGTTCATATATTTTCACCATTACATATGTCTATAATACTTGAAATGAGTATGGCAAAACCAGCACTGCACAAAGATGAGTCCACTTCAAGTCCCATGAGAGAGCATATCTCTAAAGAAAAACAAAACCAAAACAAAATAAAAAGAGGCCTAAAGGCCTTGGTGCCCCATTGTGTTGGAATTCATCATATTCCATCTTGACCTTTTTTGTTTCCAGTCAGCCAGCAGACTAAATTTTTGTGCTTGTTTATGCTGAAATTGTTTCATTCCTGACTCAAGTTCACTTTTGGACACAGACCATATTCTGCCTGTTGGATGCAAAGACGAAAATCCTCTTAACCCCAAGTCTTGGTTCAATGCCCTCCCTCCCCCCACCCCCTCATCAAAGTAAAGATCAAAAATAAAGATAAAAAAATAAGAACTAGAAAAAAGTGAAGAACAAAAAGGAATCGGAAGACTGAATCAGAACAAGTTGCATCACTGGGTGGACTGACAGTTGTATAAACATTAGTGTTCCTTGCAGCTACACAGAAGACAAATGGTAGAAATTTCTAGATGAACAGATCCCTATTCTGCATATTCATAAATTACTTGAATGTGGAGGTGGATCAACTGTTCCAAGTTGCTCTGAAAGTCCGAGTTTCTTAAATAGATCCCCAGCCTAAGTATCATCATATATAATGTAGTATGGACCCATATGGAATTTTGGTAAAGGACTTTTATCCTAACTGTCTTCTGCTAAATTTCATTTGAAAATCCAGCGCAGGATACCAATATCTTACCTGGGTTTGATAATTACAAAACAACAATAGGGAAAAACACACTAAAAAGGCCACATTCCCTTCCATCTTTTTAATGGGGATACAACCCAATTAATATGGATAGGTGCAGATCATGTTTCTCCACCAAGCAAAAAGGAATGAGCAGCTTTTGGTGGCCGTTCAAAAGTTTTTCACTTATTTCCAAAGGGAATTCAACAATTGAGGTATTACATTACTGAGTAATGAATACATCAAAGCTGGTGAATGATAAATTGCAGCTTTTACTCTGAGTGAGAACAAAATATAAAGCACCAATTTCAAAAATAATCAAATGATTACAATTTAATTTTTTGCTTTGTTTACAGATTTGAAAACTTTAATTCAGCTCTATAAAGCACCTTTCTGATAGCATGTATCAAAAGTGCCATTCTTAAAATGTACATCAACGCAGGGAGTGTTTCCAGTTCCCTAAAGAGTAAACATGGTATTTTCTTCTGTACACTTATCCTGAATGTGATCAGAGTATACCTGCTTCCTATATAATATTGTTCCTAGGGATACCCGCCTTGGTAGACTATACAAAGTGAGTGCATAATGTACCACTAAAACAAAATCTTTAACATATGGAGGAAACAAGTACACAATGGTTTCCATTTTTCAGAGAGGAGAGTATACATTATTGTCTTCCACACCCTTCATCGAGCTCCTTTGTTCACACATTTCACAGGAAAGCCCCCAAATAAGTTTTCGTGACGTCTGATTTCTGCTATTCTCCTAAGGTTTTAATCCACCTCCACATTTTAGGAACCTATCAACAAATCAAAGTATTTTCGTTTTATCACTACTGAACATATTTACAGTTTTCAACACACACACACAGCTAATCAAAATGTTTATGGGTTTGTAAAAGATGGCCACGTGGTAACTATCTTATTTGTTCTTACATTTTCAGAAATGAACATAAAATTCAGATTCTTGTAGCTCACTATTTCATTTAAATGAGACTTTTTAAACCACAAGAGTTAAAAAAAAAACAAAAACTGATACAATGTATTAAAACACAATAACAAGAGTCTACATGAAAAAATATAACTTTTACATACACAATTTCAAAATAATGATACGTCTGCCATTTGTTGCATAAAATTTACAAATGTATTTCATTACTATATAACTGGCAAAACAGGAGAACAGATGGAACATTTAGACCATTTCGATGGATTGATGGCATTTACTCAGTGCTGATAGGTGGAAAAACTACTTGAACAGGGATTTTTTTTTCTTAATACATGCCAAGATTGTGTGGCTGTAAAAACAGAAATGAGTTAGAGACAAAAGGATGCTGACAGATACTTAACTAGGAGCACTATTTGTTTACTGCACTATACACCAAAGTCAATCATTATAAAGATTCACGATGGAAGTTGGTTCAGTTGTGCCCAGACATCAAAGCTAGCTATCTGATGAGTTGCTGTGCCGTAGCTTGATCTATGTTTCTATCAAATACGTTAAGTATAAACGTTATTCGGACTGGCCAGAGAAATCCTGCACTACTCCTCCAGAAAGTGCAACTTAATGCTTTAGTACTTATAAGGCTTGTTATAATGCTGCATGATGATTGGATATTGGCATTTTTCAAACGAAGGAGGAGGCAGTTAAGTCATCTACATTTTAGTAAACCCATTTAAAAAAACAAAACAAAACAAAACAACCAAGAACGCAACAAAACCAATCAGCTCTGTCACACTACTTGCGATTTTCTCATTTGATGGTTTTTGAACTTACTTGTTTTTTTGTTTTTGTTTTTTTCCAAAAATCTGACCATGTATTCAGAAATGCCTCACTGCACACTACTTGGGCTACACATGTAGGTAACACTTTAATCATTTTGTTAAATCACAGCCACTTTGATTATGTTATGTTTCCGATGATATAAACATTGGAAGGCACAGTGGTAACATTGTAGCATTCTAACCTTGTACCTCTGAAAATCCCAGAATAGGGTCACAAATGCAACATTACAATTCAGACAAATTCTTTTTGCCGTGTCTTGGTAATGCTGCTTGCAATATCTACACACGATGTGACTTTTAAGTCCTGTGTTCCCAAAAGACTGGAGAAACAACTTTCTACTTATTTATGAATGAGAAGCAACATCAGGGTCAGCATTTCATCCTGCACTACCCCTCTGGAAGCAGAGTTGGCACTACAGGTCACGATAACAAACCAGGGAAAGGGACAGAAATAAGACCAAAAAAACCCAAAACAAAACAAAACAAAAAACAAAAAAAAAACAAAAACAAAAAAATTCATATTTACAGTAAAATCTTTCTTTTAAAAAAGTTAATCAGTACTATATTTTTACAGGAGAAAAAAGTCTGAAACAAATGAACAAAAGCTTACCATAGTCACTAAATTTTTAATATATATTTATATATATATTTATATATATATTTGTCATAGGTCTATAAGATCCATCTGTTCCTCCTACCCTAAGGAATGGCTAATGTCATCACTTCGTTGTCATCAGGACGTTTGCTGGTTTTGTTGCTAGGGCAGCCGAGCTTCCCCTATATTCAATATCCAGGAATTATAAACACTAGCTGACTTGAATACCAACAAAAACGTTCATGTAGTTTTCTTCAGAAGTACACTTTTTCATTATTGCAAGTTTACAATTTTTTTAAATTAAATATTTTTTTCAGACTTACAAATTAATTATATTTTTTTTTTCCAAAAGAAGTTTAGGCACAAATGCATTGTTCCACAGTGTGGAGAGATTGCCATTCAGACTCCGGGCTGCGTCTCAGCCTGCACATACTGCTTTGCACATTCTGAATGATATGTTAAAGAGAGTCGTCCCTCAAGTTGCACTTTTTTCTTTCTTTCTTTTTTTGTTTTTTGTTTTTTTCTGTTTTTTGATAATTGGGAATGCTGAAACCTCTTGCGTCTGCGATTCGTAACTACTCAGACTTGTCTTATATTACAAAAAAAGGGGTTAAGGAGAAGTGTTTATGTGGGTTTAAGATAATACAGCTGTTAAGGAAGTGGTCTCTTGTTTTAATGAAGCAATGTGGCAACTTGGACCTGAGAAAGGAAAAAGAGAGGGAAATTAATACATTTATAACAGAGAAGTGTGTGTGTGTGTGTGTGTGTGTTAAATTCTTTTTCCAAGAAAAATAAATTCCGTTAATTTGGGTACAATTTGACTTTTGTGATTGACGCCTTGGTGAGAGTTATGAGCAGTTTCTGAAATGGCTGAAAACACACTTGCCCTTTTACATCTGTCCCATGTGATTCGATGCATCTCCCATCCCGGGGTGAGGTCCCGCCAAGGAGAGCGGTGGAGGCTCCGAGGACACCTTTTCTTCCTCCCTTCTTTTTAGACATGCGGCCTTGGGATTCAGATTCCTCTCTGTGCAAGACAAAAGCACAGGGCATTTAGTGCATGCCAATGCTTCTGGCAGCGTGGCATGTATGTCCTCTTCCGTGCGTCCGACCCCCCCCCCCCCCCGTTTTTACATGACAGAACAAAAGGAACAATAAATGTGTACATGGTGATTCACTGAGTCACTCCCTAGTAAAAGCTGAACTACCTGGTAAATTTGCACAGCCACTTTACAGTAGAAAAAAAAGTTGGTAGAGAAAAATATTAAGTTCTGATTACTGACAGTACACAAAGAAAGGTCACAATGTAGTCCCAACTATAAGAGGATCCCGTAACTTAATTACAGGAGAAAGGGAAGCTGCCCTATAGATTTAGATGCAACCTGCAATTGAATCAGATTCTGAACGGTGCTTGAGTCGCTATCTGCTGCTGCCCAAGGCCAGCACGTCCCTCACAGCTCATCTCCTGCCACACGCTCCCACGCTCTCTCCAAGGAGGCTGGACCGGCACTGACCTCGAACTTGCTGCTCCAGACTGAGGATGACAGCCACGGCCTGGTGGAGGATCAGGAGCTTGGTCTGGGGCTTGTCGCTCTTGAGGTGGAGCTGCACCATGCGGCCGAGCTCCTTGAAAGCCTCGTTGATGTCGCGCACCCGCAGGCGCTCGCGGGCATTGTTGGCCATCCTCCGCTCCTTCTCCCGCTCCGCCTTCTGCTCCGGCGTCAGGTCTTCGTCGTCGTTATTGCTGCGGGACAAAAAGGATGCGACATTTTCTAATGGTGTGGGGAAAAATGGGCATCTGAATTACTGTTGTCTTCTTCCAGATTTTTTCAGAGAACTTTCAATCTCAAGCCATGGTCTTGGCAGAATTTTACATCAACTTGAACTTGGGATTGCTTTCAAAATGCTGTGACAGTCCATACACAAGGAATTATGTTTCTCCCAGACATTAAACCCAAACCAAACAGGGTAAAGTTAGGGCTCAGAGGGTGCCTGTACTGATGTAGGGGAGCAGAAAGGGGAAGCAAGGCATTTATGAATAAAGTTACACTCTGCAAAACAGACCACTGTCAACTTAAGCTTAATTTATATCCCATGACCCCACTTCAGGAAGATTTTTAAATATAAGGTTTTGTTTTACTGTTCAGACTTTCATACAATGACATCTGAAACCTGAGGAAAACAAGTGATTGGAACAAGATTTTGATAGGGGTGAATAGCAGATCAAAATAAACATGGTGCAGCTTTTCAACAGTTAGAAGAAGATCCTACACTTAGGACACAAAAGCAATGGAGGTGAGGAGGGTTTTCTTCTGTACAGGTTTCACCATTAAATGGCTTGAAGGCCTGGTCAATTCACTTAACCTACCCAAGTCTCCCTTTCTTCATGTATTAAGTAAAAGGTCAGAAAAAAACATGATCTCCATGGTCTTTAAAGTTACGACTCTTTATGATCTCAAAAACAAGTCACGGAAGACAGAACTGATGTCAGTTTTGTAAAACAATACAAAAACCAAGCACTTATTGGTTATAAATGACCATGACCTCATTGTGAGTAAAAATGAAGCCAAAGAGTTAATCTCAGATTGTGAGAACTGAAATATTATTTGGTATCAGAGATGGCTGGACTCAGTATATTCTGTAAAGGTAAGATCATTTCTGTCCATTTCTGGGTGGTTGTATTGACAAATTAGAAACTTTTTAATGGAGGGCAAATAGGATGATGAGTCACCTGGAAGCATATCATAAAAGGAAGGTTTCACAGCTTCAAATATTTCAAGGGCTATCACATAAAAAAAGAGAGGCATGAAAAATGTCTTTTCTCATGAAGGGGATGACCATCTGTAGGATGTGAACCTAGAGATTCAAGCATTGGAAGGAACATGATTGAAAGGACCAAGAATTCCATGAGTCTGAAATGTTCGTAGAATAAAGACTATCAATTACATTTCAAAGCTGGAGGACACTGGGAAGTTATCTAGTCAATTCAATGTACACTTATTGAATGTTGGCTTTAAATGAATGGACTGAATCTTTCATTTTGGAGAATCCCTGGATTACTTCCAAATTGTAATGAGGACCAGCTACACTTGAGGAGCTCCAATCAATCAAAAATGCAAGTATTTTTGGATTGCAAGTACATGCTGCGCATTAAATGATGAATGTAAGCCAAGAACACTTAGGTGAAGGGGTAAAGTATGGGTAGGGGAAGATGCTAAAAAAAGATGCTGTGACACCAAGCTCCCTTCACCACAGGTTAAACTTCTTTCCAGATGGAGTTGTCTGCCGCAGGTTTGTGTTGGTGAACATACAACTCAACTGAACCAACTGGAAAAGGCCCTCTTTCTCTGCCATCTGATTCTCGTCCCTTCCTCTGCTACCCTCCACATTCCACTACCTAGTTCAGACGTGGTAAGTGAAATGGGAACAGACTCAAGTCTCTCCTGGGTCCGTCCTGAAGCTAATAATGTGGTAATATTTTTATACATCCAACATTAGGCCATACCTAATACAAAGGGGACTTGAAAATAAGAACTTGTTTTCCAAAGGTTTTCAGGCTAATACCTAATTAGAATTGGTTTTTCGAGTATAAATAAATTGGTTTTGCAAATAAAATTGCCTAGATTTTAAAAGCATTGCCTCACAACACAGATTTGGAGGCACAATTAAAAATGTCACAGGAGTGACCTTTTAAAATAAGAAGACTCTTAACAGCAAATTAAAATGTTGTTCAGAAACTTCAAAGAATCCATTAATATGCATAAGTAATGGTGACTAAATTACCAAGAACTGACTGGACTAAAGTAGAAACTGCTGAGGATGTGAGAGCTTCTCTCAGGATTTCTTACCAACATGGCAATGAATACAAGCAACTCTGCAGGGATAGTGGAAAAGGGTAAGCTAGACGCTTTTAGCATTTTTGGAGCTTTGTGTAATGACATTTATCTCAATAATTGTAAAGGTGATAGGAAAATACAAAGTAAAAAGTCTGTTCTTAGTTCTTAAAGGCCATTAGACGTGGTCTTAGTACAATGGACTTAATGTGCAAATAAAAACAATCGAAAGGAACTGAGGCAAAGAACCTGGGAGTTATTGTAGTCAAAAATCTCTGGTTGCTAGGTTACAGTTAAAGATCAAGGAAATAAGACTATAACTTAAAGATATTACACATTTGGATATGTAAGAAAAACAACCAGAAACTATTTTCTTACAGTTGTACTTTCTGTGGAAAGGGTATCCAAGAAAAAAAAATAGCCATTTAGGTATTGCTCTTAAATTTATGTCTCAATTCTTGACATTAGGATAAAGTCTGGGAAATCAGTATTTTCTCACTTTAGAGGTAAAAAAGGGTTACAGTGTGCATATACATTGATTGACCTTCTAACAAGTCCATGATCTCTTTGTACCATTATTTTAGAAAGAACATGACCAAATCTGTAGAATGAGTATAGTTTTAAGACTAAACCATTTGCACTTGAATCAATTATGAATTGTTTTTACCTTATATAATTAGGCTTAGGTCCAAATTCATAAATGCAAAAAACATTTTAGGCTTCACTAGAGTACAGGTATCTTAAATGATACTTTTAGTACCTCTAGAATAGGCCTTTAATTTCCTTTTCAGTTGAGATCTACCTGCCAGGAAAAAACTGAATAGTTTCCTCCTGTTCTGTTCACTTCATCAAAGTCCAATAAAGGAATTAAATGAAGCGACAGTATTATATACTGTTACCTAGATCTTGACCTAGTAATTGATTTGATATCCTTCTTGTCGTCATCTAATTTCTTGTCCTCGGAAGATTTCGTGTCTTGCAGGTTCTCATCGCCCTCATCATCAGATTTGATCTCGGAGCTGCCGGAGGACACGCTCTGGCCCTGGAGTCCCGGTGGCATGCCTACAGACAAAAACATCAGGCGACACTTAGCCAAAGACTTGATACATGAACACACAAACCCCACACCATAAGGCTGTCAGCCACACAATTCATTCCGCTGAACTGTGATCCTCCTGTCACTTTTTTCCTGCTATCTGGTGAAGTTCCAAAAACGCACCTGCGGAAACAAGTTTTCCCTGCATTGGCTCTGAGGTTAAATTCTATTTTGCAATCTTTTGGAGTAGATGGTAATTTCACTGTCTACAAAACATCAACTTAATTGCAATGAAAATCATAATCATGAAAATCACACACCTCAATGTTCTGATTAAGAACCCAAGTAAATATCAGCTATTATATTGAGTTTCTTCCATATGCAATGATTTAATAGAAAAATGTCCTTAAAATATAATTCCCAGGGAGTATGCTAAATATGTGCAGTCAAGACTTCAATAGATACCCTAATGATATTCTGAAATTAGGCTTGTCTTATCCTCAAGGAGTAATCAGCATTTAAAAATGGTATGTATGGAAGGCAGTTAGCTGCTCACTGAAGAATTTTCTTGCTTTCTCATTGCTCAACTTTCCAAGATCACAATAGATTTAAAAACTTGACCTGAATATAGTAATTTATTTCTAAGATAGAAGCACGTGCATCTAAGTATTTCCCTCTATTTTTAATCTGTGTAGTCTAGAACCTTGTCACTTAAAATGTGGTCTTGGGCCAGGCGCATCTTTATCACCTGTGAGTCTGTTAGAAATGCAGAATCTTGGGCGGCCACCCCAGAACCTACTGAATCAGAATTTGCAATTTAAACAAGATCCTCAAAAGTAATGTATCCACACATTAAAGTTTGAGAAGCACTGATCTAGGACAGAGAGAGCCAAACCAAAGGTCCTTTAAGACAAAAAAAAGGCCCAACCAAACCAAATTATTAATATGCAGATAAAAATAGGCAATCATACCTATAAAAATAATTAGCATTCAGATGGTACAATGTTCAATAGTTGAAAAAGCTCTTATAGCTATTCCTGCGTGGTAGTGTTCTTTTCACAGTCAATACAGGGGGAATGGAAGATGTTTCTTAAGTTTCTAGTCATCCGGCTGGCAAGGAAGAGTGGTGAGCCTGGGACCCAGAGCATGTCCCTGGGGACCTGCAGTCAGCTTTAGAAGGATTCATTTGTGGCTAGATGATTCAAGAGATAAAATCATCCAGGTCCAATACCATTTTAAAAACGTACCTACATTTCCTTCCATCTTAAAAAAAGAAAAAGTTTCCTTCCTTCCTTTTCATTTGGAAATATCATTTCCAAGCCATAACTAACCACATTAGAGGACCTGAATGAGAAAAATGTGGAAATTGCTAAAATAAAATTTCCTCTCATCAGTCTGTTGTCTCATTCTCTGCTTAAATAATGCCAGGACTTCAGAGGATGTTAGAGGAAAACAGTTACCAAAGAAACGTAATTAGCAGGCTAAGTTCGAAACTCTTTTCCATTTATTTACCATTTTTGTACCAAATTTCATCCTTGGTTTCTGCCAGTGCTTCCAGAGGGGTGAATGCTAAGTAAGCCTGGTGTCACCACTGGCTCTGCCAGGAGCTGACAAGTGCCCTTCCCAGGCAGACCTACCTCTGTAAGGATCCTGTGGTGGGTTCAAGTCTGGAGAAGTTGCTGACTGCACCGGAAGCTGCGGAACAGGAACCTGGTTTGGCACGAGAGAATGGCTGCCTCTCAGGGCCACGCCATCTTCACGATGTGCCCCAACCTGAAAGGGCAAGAGGAGCCATTGTGTTTAGTGGGAACCAGAGGTGGGACAGCTCTTTCCTGGGACATCCAGAGACCAGCTGAAGGAAGACTGGGCTTTGAAAGATAACTCCCAACTGCATTTCACTAGAGGGCGCTGGAAGACTGCACATGCACCTATCGCACCACTCAAAAACACTTAACACTCAGTAAGATGCTGTGCTGTACATTCAGTGACAAATATGGCAGAGTAGCTCAGGCAGGTAAAACGTCAAATTGTCTCCCAGGGTGCTGCAGTGGAGCGCACTGATTCGTACCCATCTGTCTTCTATCATGTCCGCCAACAGATCTGACAATTATCTTAATGCCCATATGCTTAATTGTGGGCTTCTCAATTCCCCTATTGCTATCGGAAATCCTACAGGAATTTCAATTTGGCATTCGACTTTCATTTCAGGGGATAAGATTCTTAGGCCTGCCATTTTTTTTTTTTCCATAATGCCAGCTAAGCCTCTGACAGTGGAAGCTACAGCAGTATGGGACATAGCCCCTGCTTGGTACAAATATAATAAAATGTCACCTGGCTTTCCAAAACTGGCAGCCCATTCCAAATTAATGTTCACTGTATTTCATCAGCTGCTGGGTTCCAAATCCAAAGGGGGACCATTTCTGCCAATGCCATCACACCGGAAAATGTACCAATAAAGGTTTTATTAAACACACCAGTAATGCCATCATTGCTATGCAAGGATGCTTGGACATTTTTCCATTTCCCCACCACTATTCTGATCCTAGAAAGACACTGTATTGTAAACACTCTTTAAGCTTCCAAGAATAAAATTAGAGAGTACAGTACGATTACTTGGTTTGAAAAAAAAAAAAAACTGCAGAGCTTTTTATTAACTACTACTTCCTGAGTCCAGAGTAGGGGTCCAGAGACCTTGAATTTGTGGTATGAGATGGGAATTGCTGACTTTATAGCAAACAACTTAAAGCAAAATCATTAAGCCTCTGGAAACCACCAGGAACATGAACAGCTCACATACGTTTGTATTTCCAAGTTAGAAGGTTGTTATTTTCATCTATTGTTTAAGTGAGTATTATGAAGTGTAGTGGGTCTAACACTAAAAAAATATTTATCCATGAATTTGTACTTCTATGAATTAAAACGCTTAATCTTTCCAATCCTAAATACAAAACTGTAAAGCAGTATTGTTCACTCTTTTCCTACTAGAATGTTTTAAAAGAGTATTTCCAAAAAAGGCAACAATAATAAAATCTGAACCAACAATGATCAAATTCACAAAACCAAAGCACGTGCTATTTAAAGGCAGCCGAGAATAAAGAATCACCTTTATTCATTTCAAACAATACAAAATCAAATGCCGTTTTTGGGGGTGGGTGGGGGGTGGGTGAGGCAATCACATAAATCGTACACATTGTTCAGATTCAAAATATACCAAGAAGCATAAAGGATTTAAGACTTTGAAGCATCAGAACATACATGACAAGTCTGAGGCGCCCGGTGCCTGCGTCCGTCACAGAGCTTTGTTTGGGATGGTCGTGGAGCCTCCATGTGGGTGCTTCAAATGTCCTGAGGCTCCGTAGGTTCCAGCTGTCCCACGGAGGAGGCAGAAGCCCCTCACGTTTTTCTGCCACCTCACCAAGCTGTGCCTGCCTTCATCTCTAACTTGTCTGCTCTTTACAGGCAGATCCCAGGCCCACCCAGACCCTTAGGCGTTTTTCACTCATTCTTTCTAAATATGTTTCTTTTCTTTCTGGACAAATGAGTGGCTGTTAATTTCCATTTGGGTTCTGATTTGCCAGTTTTATATCTGTGCTTTTAGAAGACTGATTCAACCCATGATTATCTCTTCAATCGAAGATGTCAACTTGTAAGCAAGAATTTTACAGGCCCAGATCAAATGGTGGCTCTTTAAGTCTGTCAATCACTGTTAACCTCAGTAATTACCTTAGTGCTGATTCATATTTATTGGTATTCTCAATGGACTTCATTTCTTGAATTTCCACAAATTCTGATTCTCAGTCAGAATCAACGAAGGTGACCACAGATTTGAGTGCAGAGGAGAGGTGCGTACCACCTATTTTAGAAACATCCTACTAAAACTTTCGTGCCTTCTTTGTCGGGGCCCATGATATAATTTAAGGTTAATATTTTGTTTTTCATTTAAAACACACTTCGCTATTACTGCTAAAATTCCTTGTTTTTGTTTTGTTTTTCCTTTCCCTCGATCACGTTTACTTTTCACAGGGGGAATAAACACCCACAACCAACTACCCCTTTACCTTTTTATTTATTGGTCTCCACTATTATGAAAATGCTGTAACTGAGTGAAAAGAGTACAAAAATGAGAGTTGATGATATGTAGATTCCAATTTTAAATGATTTCTTTGTTGGCTGTGTAATGGGTAAGTCAGTGCAAAATGGAGAAAATAATAGAAGTTACAGAGAATAAGTCCCATGTTTATTGTAAGGAGTAGCAAAAATATATGCAAAACTGGTGCATAATAGGTACTCAATAATTGCAGACATTATGTGTTTTAACTGAAAATACTTGAATACCACAAGGACAGAAACAAAAGCCTCTGCAGTGCAAGAGCCCTCAAAGCTCAAGCTATCTTCACTTATGTTCACCTTTGCACTCTTCGTCTCAGTTTTGTTCAAAACCATTTGACATTAAAATCTTTCTCCTGTGTAATGACAGTAAAATCGTAAATGATATTATAAATATGTTTGGGAATATGGTTATTCAAACTATATTTTTGCTTGGATTTTAGACATTCATGTTATTTAACTCTGTCTATTTTCTATAGATCACCCAAAATAATAACAATCATTTTCCATAAAGGAAGCTGGAGACAAGTTACCCTCAATGTTATAGGGCCTCTCTTGTAACTCTGCGCATTTCAGATTAAATGAATGGCCTAACAGGTCCAGAGCCATGTAGAATGGTTCTCCAGGATCAATGCCATTGTCTGTGCCTGTGGAATTAGTATTCCAATTTGAAGAATTAGCTTTGCTGTGCTTGTTTCCTTGGCCATGGATAGCATGTTCAAACCCAAGTTACTTCTCTTCCAGAAACACTTCAGATCATATAAAAGACAAGGAAAGAAATAACGGACAGCACAAATCTACCACTAGAGTAACTCAGAAATAGGCAGAGGAACCCTGACTGCCAAACCAGGGAGTTTTCCTCTTCCCATGTAACAAACATATAATAATGAAAGGAAAAGGCAAATTCCTTCAACCTACAGGTTGATTCTAAGGGTCACACCTAGTTTTAGAAAATCCATACATCATTGCGTCCATATTTTTACAACCTTTTCATGCAGATAAGTAGCAGTCTAGAGCTAAAAGCCAGCTTATGAAAACACTTAATTTTATCAATATGATTTATAATATTTTTGCAATCTTTCAGAAGAATCTTCTCATAGTCAATAACAATGCGGTTTTAGATATAGTAAAAGCTAAAACTAAAATTCCAAATGTATTTGGTAATTGTTAAATGATTGTTCGGAACACAGTTATTAATTCAACGAACATTTATTAATCTAGCCCGTGCCTGACACTGTGCAAGGGTGCTGGGGTCAGGGTGATGATAACTCCGATGGGGCCCCTTTCCTCATGCAGCTTACAGTGATTCTTGGTGGGATCTGGCACACTAGTTGATTTAGTGTGGCAGTTTCAATAGTAAGGAACAGAGACCCATTCAAGCTTGCTCAACTAAAAGGAGATATATCATAAAGATTTTCGAGCTGGGGCACTTTCTAAGGCAGCTCCCAAGGCTAGCCAGTCTCCTTGTCCCTCATGGGCCATTCTAGTCTCTCCTCCTCCCTCTGGTGACATCCCTACATCTCTCTGGCTTCTATTCTCTCGGGTACAGCCCAGACTCTATCTTCATGGACCCTCTCGGTACACTCTTTCAGGTTCTGTACCTGCTACCAACTCCCTCTCTGTCTTAGCATTCCTTAGTCCAGAATGCCAAGACACCATAATGGCCCAGCTCACCATTTTGAAGCAGACACGGGCCATCCATATGAATGGGCCATCCTATCAATGGGTCATCCTCGGATCCCATGTCCCCCTACCTGGTCCAGTGAACTAAGGGGGAGGAAGGGAAGGCAAGAGGACGCAGTCCAAGCCTGACTCCCTTGGCCTGTCCCTTCACAGGCCCATCAATCGTGGCTGGTGCATTTATATACAGTTATCTAAGTTACACTGTATCTTGGGTCAAGTTATATTCAAATTCTGACACAGCCACTTAAATTCTCCTGTGTAAATTTATCATTGGGAAAAATTAAGTACCTTTAAATGTGCATTACTTCTTTTGAATCATTTAAGCACAATATAATTTTAAATAACCTCATTTTCTTGGGAAATGATTTACATATTCAAAGTACTTTTAAATCACTGAAAATAGACTTTAAGGGCTTGCAGAGACTTTGGAAATTAGGCCAAACTCCTCATTTTACATAGAAGGAAGCCAAAGCTGAGAATGGTTACATGACTTAGCAAATGTCTAGTTAGAGGACTAAAACAGATTTTAAACACAGATATCCTAACAACTCTGAACAATTTGATCGGGCATACATAGAAGGGAAAGGAGCAGAGTTTAGGAATAAAAGAGGTTTATGTCCTGGGGCTTCTGTTTTGAAGAGGTGGTTGTGTGTGTGCGTGTGTGTAACACATATATGTATATATGCATATATGTATAGATATATAAATAAATAACATACCATATATATGAAAGTCATTTTAATTTTCTTTATTATAGAGGGGAAAAAACATAGCTTGCCAACTCAGGGCCAAGGCCAAGATGTCTAACTGAAATTACAAAATTTAATATTTACTGCAACCCTTCCAACATAAATAGATTTAAACGTTGTACAGTTTCAAATTAGGCGGCTGTTGGCAAGGCTGTTTTTATATGAGGATGTGTAGGGCATCCTGGTAAATAGCCTTTGTCCTTACCTTAAGCAACAACAAAAACAACAACAAAAACCATTCAATGTTTTTGCTCTCTTTGTTTCCAGGGAGTATTGTGAAAGAAATTATTCTGTTGTATTTAAGAGGCCTATTTCATGGATGGGAAAATGTATTAAATTTCATTTGGCAGTTATTCAATCCCTGTTAATGTTATCTGCAGAGATAACTGCTTCAGAACAGGCTTTCAGACCTCGCTTATTCTGTTCTACCATAATCCTTCTAAAAGAGTACAGGGTGGAAACTTGAGGACACTAGACACCAATTTTTAGACCAAATGATAATGACAGAGCATGCCCTCTAACAAGGATGCCACAAAACCAGATAGGCTATTATAAACATTTTGGTATTTCAAAATCCAAGTTTGTCATTAATGGCATCTAGTTCAAAATTTTTCTTTTTGACTTAAGAGTTTTCTAAAAAAGAAAAAATAGCAACAGGAAAAAGGGGCAAAGGAAATATTCCTGGTAACTTTTACTTTTCTCTCTGATCGTTTTGCCATAAACACAGGGAAAAAAAGAGCTGATGGGTTTTCACTGTAATTAGACTCCCATTGGCACACAAAACAGTTTTGGTGTCTGAACTGTAATCTCCTCATGAAATATCAATTATACATGACAGTCGCAGAGTGCTAGATTTCAGTTTCAATTTTCTTGCCAGATCTCTGTCATATCAGAGGAAAGCAAACTTATTTTCTCAAATATGCAAAACACCATTTATCCAAAACACACTTTTTAAAGAGGTGGGAAGTGGTCATGCAAACTTTTTTAATGGCTCACAGATGGGAACCAGGAAGTTCATGAAATGGCAGCAGCAGACAGATGCTGCCAGGGACAACAGCACAGGCTCAGAGATTCTGCACAAAACAAGAGCTACCTCCATTAACCAGCTCTTCTGTAAGAGAAAGTCCTAACAGCTGGAAAACTCTTCAGCCACAAATATTATTTCAGCATAGTTCAGTTAGAAAACTTATCTTTTATTCATGTGATTAAGCATTTAAAGGACTTTTCCCTAGAGTCAGATCTGGATTCAATTCTTCTGTTTGGACCTTGCTTTGATTCTTAAAATGTTTATTGTGTGAACACTTTGTAACTGTCTTGAAAACACCTAATTTTTTTTTCCAGAAATATCACAGCTTCACATGTGCTTTGCCTGAAATTTAACACAATTCCTTATTGGGCAATTTTTTGGAGATTTATTTAATGCTTATTTTGCAGATAATAAAATAATTTGCAAGAGGATTTAAACATAAACTAAAGGATCATGACCTTTTGACCAGGCTGATGAGTCATCTGTCATGTGATCAGCTAGGCTGAAACTTCCATGGACTGTCCACCGAAATGATTAAAAGGAATGATTCTGATACAGTTCAAGAGATGCAAATGGCTGTAACCTGATTTCAGTTCACTTTTTTTTTGTTAACTCATAAATTCCATCTAATTAAACTGTTTCATTTCTCTCCTCTGCATCTATTCTCTCCACCTTTATTCTCTATATGATTTTCCTGCTGTGGAAACCAGAACTGGATACAGTCCACTGAGTGAGGACCTCATCAGGTGTAAACAGAGCCCATTCCATCCCTTCTTGCCCAGATAGCAGGTTAGTAAATAGACAGTATGGAACTAAAGTTAATTCAGCCCTAGTGAACTAAGTCCATCTACAGAGGGATTACAGAAGTGGTGAAGTTCCTATGAATACCGTAACCAGCTTCTTCTGTTTTGAGTAAAGGAAAAGATAATGAAGCATTTGACATGTGCTTGGAATTCTGGATTGCTGGGGTACAAGCACAATTATGCCGCTGCTGACCTCTACGCAAAGTTCTCTGCAGGCAGCTGGCCATTCCATCACTAAGTATTTATCATTACCTAACTGGCCCTTACATTTTAAATGCTTTTCTTATTATCCAAGTAACACACAGTAAACTATTTGCAAAGGAGGTGGAAGTGTAAAGAAGCTTGCCTAAACATTTTTGTTTCATTTTCCCCAACATTTTTTAAATGCTCACATTTTCAATGCTATATTCTCTGCCCTTTATTTGGTACCTTACATATTAAGGTTCAATCATGGCTTTTCGTTGTTTTAGATATCAAGTTTAAGGGATATCTACCTTGTGCTCCTGCACCCTTCACCTGGATTTCATGGGACCATCCCGATTCCACTTTTAAAAAAAATTCCTCAAAACGCATCTTGTATTACCTATTCACATCCCCCATCTGCTGCATTCGTTCCCACATCCCCAAGACTTCAGCCAAAGCCCTCTCTGCTCTGGCTGTCAGGGCTGGCTTTCTCACGACTCCCCACCACTTCTCCTCTATTAGTCCCACAGATCACCAAACGCTAGCCCCTCCAGGACTGTGTGGTGCTGGAAAGGGCTCTCCACTCATCAGCCTTGCTGGGCCTGGATAGGGATCCCCCCTGACTATTCATTATGGACATCACCCTTAAATACACTCAAGAGCACTGTTTAACAGGGAAGGACATAAACTTCATTGATTTTGCTTTGCTGCCGTTCACAAAGCCGAGGCCTACACCTGTCTGGAGTTGGAAGCTTCTTATGGGCAGGGACCAGGTGGACAGATCACTGTGTAGGACTGAAATATTACAATGTGCAATTAGACGCCTCCTAAATAGTAAATGATTACACAAACGGTAAGTATTACTGAGACTATTTCTGAAATCTAAAATCTTTTGATCTTGCCAACTATGCATTTAACATGTTTCTACAAATTAATAAATATTCCATTTAATTCAGCAAATGCTTTCTGAATGTCTACTATACGTAAGTCATTGTAGGAAATAATAATAAAAGATAGCCACATCTATTGCCTTACAGGCCCTTATATTTTAGTGGTGGGGTACTATAATTACTATATAAGGCAAAATAAAATGAATGTCTTAAAAGTGTGTAAGGTCATGTAGGGTTTTAACAATGATAAAATCATAGATTGGGAGACCAGGGACTTTTTCGAGAAAAAGGCCACATATTAGATAGCTTTTAAAAGACATGTAGAATTTTGATTAAGATTATCCAAATATATTTTTAAAACACTGACATTAATTACTAATTAAAAAACATCTCAACCCTAAATGAAAGTTCTATGTTTACAGTGATAAGCAGCATTATTTAGAGATGGCGTACATGAAAGTGAAGAAGCGAGCCGTTAAGAACAGAGTTAATGTGTGTTTTCTATTGTCAGGTTACATACTTCTGACAAAAAGCAGATTTTTGTAAAGCCCTTTATAAATCTCACCTGCTTTGCTACAAAGTGAATAACGGAGGACATTTTGGACCCAAGTGGTACCTCACTGTTATGTGTATACCACTGGCCCAAATAATTCACTCATTTCACTGCAATGAAGTCTTTCATCTCCCAGCTCTATGATAATAGCTTCCATATGACTAGTGGCTCTGCTATAAATAAAATCAAAAGCAAAAGAAAGGACTTAATAAAAGAAAACGACATTAAAAGAAGCATTAAATCATGAAAAAAAAATACCAATATTTAACTTTTTTTTTTTTTTTTTTTGAGAATAAAGCATTACAGAGTACTAAGCAGCTTTCCCAATATTGCACGAAACATCATTTTATAAGTTGTAGGCCTGTGTAAAATCCATTTGCGTGTGCCTTTGAGTGGCAAAAATTAAGTTTGGGGGGTAAAGTGGGGATGGGAGGAGTGGGGGACAAATGCCACAGGTGGAATCAGCCTGGAGAACATGTAACAGACCAAACAGCTAGTTCTGCACTGTAAAGAGTACAAAAGAATATGTCAATGGCAAACATCCATCCATTTCTCTGTCCTTTTCTGTTCTATTTAATAGAGGTAGACTTTTTTGTAATCCAGAGTTTCTCAGGGAATCATAACATTGCTCAACTCTAGTACATGAGTTCTGAGAAAGGAAGTTTTTTTTGGCAATGCGCGGTGGCTTGATATGAAGAGCCAACTTCCCAAACAAATTTTCTTCTAGTTCTTAAAAAAAAAAAAAAATTACAATGTTAATCTCTATTCCTGACTGGATAAACAGCTGCTAATAACCTCCAGCTCCCAGGGGGAGGAGGCTTGCTTCCTTTCATCCTCAGACTGGTGGATACCTGATGTGTACTTGACTTTAGTGATTCCACATGTTGCTTGCTTGGCTTTCTGCAAACTTGTCCTGGTATTGATCTTGCCAGTTCCGTTTTCTTTTCTCCCTTTCCCTTAGATTACACCCATAAACTCAGAGGACATACTCAGTTATAGTACTACTTATCTGAAATAGTAGATCTTTTACTGTTGGGTATGTTTAAAAAAGAAATTCATGCACTTATAACCTCTCTAAGAAGCTAAAGCCTTGAACCCCCTGTATTTGAAGCCCTGTTAGGGAAAAGACCATTTTGATTTCTTTCTTACAGATCTGATGACTCACTCATGGGCCGGCTATGTTTGAAGAGACTCAATTCCTAATAGCAATGCTGATGTGATTCTTTGTATCTGCTTGCATCCTAAAGAAATCAGCAAGCTTCACACTTTCCCCTAATAGGAAGTGCCCTGCAGGAGATCACAGGGCCAGCCGGCCCCCAGATCCTTTCTCACTTGTGCCCCAGCACCTGCTTTAATGGTGACCTCAGTTCTACACCTCAAGATTCAGACGTTTCACAAAACAGCTTTTTAAACAAAACCCAGCTGTTTCCCATCTAGACTACAGGGGGAAAATTTTGGGCAGCTTACAGAAACATTACCCAGAGACTACCATTCTCCAATAACTTTCACACACTTTCAGCTCCAAAAGAGACCCGTCTATATGCAGGAGTGAGGAGAAGGTGGATACAAAATTAAAATGTGGAAACTCAATACCGTGGTTTGTAACAATATGTCCAATTAAATGATTTAAAATGAATGTAGCCATTGCATCAGGACAATGCTTCCCAAAAGGTGTCATTTAACAAATATTTGACAGATCTTTTGGTTAAACCCAACTTTATAGTTCAAAGACAATTTATGGATAAAGAGGAAGCTATAATTATGCAAGACTGTGAATGTCAACCAACTAGGTAGAACTCTCACGTTACAGAAAATGTGATGGTACAACAGCTTATTTTTGGTTTTCACTATGAACGCTGCTTTGCCTAAACCCTCTCCTTATTATGAACCCATTTTACACTTCTGTTTTTTAAGCAGCTAAGATAGTTTTGAGTTGAAAAATTTACAGCCACAATAAAACTTAAAATAACACAACGGCCACAGATTTTGAAAAATATAAAATAGCAAAGGCCTGATCTGGGCTTTTAAAGAGTGCCAAGTTGCTCCAATGTTTTCTGTTTTGGTATGAATGACATAACTGAATTACTTCATGAGCTGCTACTTTAATTCCTAAGGGTGGAAAATTCCATGAGTTAATTTAATTTGGATGTAAGAAGTATACATAAAAACTCACTCTTCCTGTGGAGTCTCCTG
This sequence comes from Choloepus didactylus, assembly GCF_015220235.1. Lineage (NCBI taxonomy): Eukaryota > Metazoa > Chordata > Mammalia > Pilosa > Megalonychidae > Choloepus > Choloepus didactylus. The sequence continues at coordinate 25,126,688 of NC_051322.1, read as the reverse complement.
TGAAGTGTGCAGACCAACTGCAGGAGCTGCCGCGCCGTGATGGAGGCTCGAACCGAAGGCCGCCACTTGGGCACATAAGATCCTTTATTTTGGGTTTTTTTTTTTTTTTTTTTTAAATCATGTTCTTTCTATGGCTCCATAATGCCTTCTCTACCCTGTCTCTGTTGAAATGCAACACACACTCTGAGATGATGCCAAGACATCTTCTTCATGAAGTTTTCCTAGCTGTCCCCTAAGGCAGAAAAATGCTCTCCCTTCTCTCACTCTCTTCTTAGGTCACTGAATAAATTCTACCTTCCATCATGGTTAGGAATATACTTGTGTTTTCACCCTACCTCTGTGAGAGGAGAGACTTTCCCCTGTACATTTTTATATTCCCGACAGCACTGGAAGCACTGAGGTATCAGAATGAGTGAATGAATGTGTGTATTTTCTAATATATAATATATATATACTCCCCCCGCCCCTGAAAATCTGCTTTCTTGAGAAAATAAAGGCAGCGCTTTATTTGTAAATGCAAGGGTTGTGCCTATCCCAAGCTGAGTATTGGGTCCTTGCACCCAAGAAGAGTTCAGTAAACAACATGATGAGGACCGGGCTATGAAGAGCCTACCTGCTTTCTTCTCCGTTATTTAGGAAGAAAACAAAGTAAAAATATGATGAGGCCATAGGGTCTGTTTTAAATATTATTATCTACCTCAAAAGTGGAAAGGCAACCAGTATTTAAATTCATGACTCCAGGATGCTAAACAAATACCTTAGGGACACCCTGGGTTTTGTTTGTCTTGTTTCTAGGTCATAGGGCCTGAATTTGAATAAAATAGGTACTGGAGGAGAGAGGGAGGGGATACCAGTACTTTGAATCCACTGAAGCACAGTATCCTAACCACTTGTCATAGAGATCGTTGAATAGAGTTTACAAGGTCTAACTGCCATTGCTGTCAAAACTTTTGGACTTTTCTTCAAACTAATGCAGAAATATCAACTGGTTATCTCAAGGATTCTAAAGCTGTTGTAACCAATCCAGGTTAAGAGAATTTCTTTAAGTCTTTTTTTCCTTCTTTCTCATTTTTTTAAATGTTTTATTAAAATAAAAGATATTGATAGAAATTTTTTTAAGTTGAGGTTGCTAATATGCTTTTCAAACTGTCTGATAACCATGGAGATCAAGAGAGATGGTGGAACACTAAGGATAGGCAAATATCCTAACTGGAAAATAAAACAGCATTAAGAAGCTATGCAATGATGATGTGGAGTAAGATTCTGGGGTAAAGTTCTGTAATAGGCCATATAAAGGAGAGCTTTAAAGTGCTCAGAAACAGAACGATGCTTTCTCAAACTCAGTTTGGTTTCACTAAGATCAAGTCTTTCTAGTTAAACCTCATTTTCTCCTTTGTGGGAATGCTGCTTGCCTGGTCTCTCCTGATGACGCTTTGGACAAAAGGAGAGTAAACTTAGGTGGACATAACTGGTTGACTTATGAAATCTGAAGAGCAGGGGACAATGTAAAAGTAGCAAGAAGGTCTGTAGCATTGAGCCTCATGGCCTCTTCCTACGCCTCTCCTGGTGGACCGTTTTATTAATGGCTTTGATGTGGGCATTAATGACACCCATCAAATTTGCTGATGACAGAGGTGGCAGAGCTATGTGATTGAACTGGGACCTAACACAGATCTTTATGCTGGAAACAGATTGCAGAAGGCTGCACTATGAAATTCAAAGGAGCTATGTAAAGTTTTGTACAGGTACAACAAAAAGCACACAAGGATAGGTTGGGAGGTATGTGGCTTATGGGTTTCTGCTGAATACAAGTTCACCGTATGTCAGCAGGATGAAAAAACCCTCAAAATAGCTAATAGAATCTTGTTAGGTGATCTTAATGAAGACACAGTGCATTGCATAGGGGAGGTGATGGCACCAACCTAGTCCACTGTGATTATACCTTGAGCACGGTGTTCAATTTGAGGTTTCGTATGCTAAATTGAAACAATAAAAAAAGCAGCCTTGATCAACTAGGTCGAATGTACTGGAAAATCCTATGGCTGATGAGGGGGATTCAAAGCTTCTTTTTTTAGGTTACCTAAATGAAGATACAGTGGATGATGAGCTCAGAGAAAAACGATACTGAATACACTGTCTTCAAATAGCTGGAAGTTTCTTAAATGGATTGCAGGTTGGACTCAGGGGGCATTCTAATGGGCAGGAAAATGAGAACTGCACAGAGAAACAGATTTGGGCTGGAAATAAGGAAGAATTTTCTAATATTTGATGGAAACGGGCTTTGTGGCCATTTGGGGCTACTATCCTTGGAGGACGAAGGTCGGTAGAGACTTGCTGACTGCTTGGCAGGGAATTTGGAGGGGGATTTGAATAGAGATGGTATCTAAGGTCCCTGCAAGTCTATGTCTAATAACTGCAAGGAATATGACTTATATTATTTGATAATTGTTTGTGTAATGAATAAATGAACTGTAAGCAAAAGCCTGGGAACTACACTAACATATATTCATGATACAGGATTTTTAGCTAAATAATCCCATCATAGCTGATTCTACCGACAAGTAATCAGGAACACATAGTCATACGAAGACATTTTTGATGTGTGTTTTGTTCTTATTCAGTTAAAACAGAGATTAGGTCATTTGAAATGCTTTCTTCTCAGGTCTCATCTGTGGATCTGAATTCTGACTGAATAACAGAGAGGATTAGATTCAGAAAATTGCCATTTCAATAATTTATAAGAAATCTAATGATTTAATATCAGGATTAACCATGGGAAAACTGGAGGCACAGAGGGGATTCTATCTGGGTAAGAGTTACTAACTAGGCTAGTGACAGACCCAGCTTGTCAAATTCAGAGACTTCAAATTCAGAGACTTCTGCTTAGATTCCATTAGAAAAGTGGGTGGTTATGGTTTAAGAAAAATAACTTAATTTAAATTTATCACTTTAAGAACCCTAATAAACTTAGCACAAACATGCTGACTTAAGAATAAGTGTTCAGACAATGCAGGTTTTAATCTGTGATGTTACTGCATTGGAGGAAAAGTTCTTTACCTCTCCATTTGGAAAGAGAGCTGCTCTAAGAACTTGGCCTTGAGACACTTGAAAACTTCTTTCACCAGCCACAAGATTTGAAAACCCCAAGCTCTCAGCACCTAAATTCAGTCCTCCAGAGATATAGGTAATCTCTGGGAAGTACCATGGTATAAAAGAGTATGGAATTTGGAGTGGATGTACCCAAGTTTAAATCCAGCTACATGGTGAGACCAACTGCCAAGCCTCCTAAGCTGCATTTCACCCTCACCTAAAATGGCCATTATTACCATCCTCCTGGTATTTGTGAAGATGACCTGGGATGACATATATGGAGCACCTAGCAGGATAGGGAACAAGGTGGGTCTCTCACTTGTAGGGCAAGTGACAACTTGTAGGGCACCCAGAAAATGTTAGCTTCCTTTTCTCTTTTCCAACAGACGACTAATTGGGAGGGAAACAAAAATGTAATACGTGGTACCCAAGGAATTTACAATGCAGTTGGCATGACAAAAGTCATACCTGCAAAAGATACATAATAAGATAAATATACAGGCGATGGTATGAGTCAGAGTGTTATGAGAGTGGAGAACAAAATGACTATCAGGGGTGGAGGCAGGAGGGGAAGGCTTCCTGAAAGAGGCAGAATCTGAGTCAGAACTTTGAGAAAGGGTGGGAACTGGGTGGATGTACAGGAGGGGGTAGGGCAGGCCAAGCCATATAGATATAGAAGTAGTACCTAATGAGAAAGTTCAGGGCAAATTCTGGTAGTGGACATATACTGGTCTTTCTGGGTAAGTTTTTACACAAGGGAATAAGTAAACAAGGTTTTTGGTAAATGGTAATGGGTCTTAAATGCTGGACTAAAGAATTGGTCTTTATCTTGTAGATAATGCAGAGCCTGTGAAGGTTTTTGAGGAGGGGAGGAGCTCGGCCAAATAACAGAATCTAGAAAGCCCACAAGTGTACAGAACTCTCTCTAGGGTTATGAACCATGCTGCAGTGACAAAAATCTCTTTCATTCTATTAATACTTAGTAAATCACCAAAGACCTACTTCAGAACTCCAAGGAAAACGTTTTATGAATCCAAAGCTAAGTACAATATGTTAGCAATTAAATGAGATAACATAATAGCTGAGGCAGAACCACGGTTTTCCCCACCACAATTTCAAGCTGCTGCAGAAAGAAATGCTTATATCGGCTTCCAAGTTATCAAGCCATTTTGTTTTGATTTTTGGAAGGCAGGGAGAGAGGAAACGAGAAGAGCATGGAGGTCAGGAGGATTCAATGCTGTCTATTCTTTAATCAGAAAGAATTATTAAGGAGAGTTATAAAGGCGATTTGCTAAAAACAAAACCAGGCCTGGGATGGGTCTCAAGTTACTGCAACTTGCTTCCACTGCAGAACAACAAATGAAGGTGTGTAGCAGGGAAAGGGACTCCCACCAGTGTACTCTGCCCAAGTTTCCGGTGCATACCTCCCACTGCTACTTTATTTACTGCAGCTGGCCAAAGTTTTATAGTCTGTTTCATGTATTAAAATTTGAATGTGGAAAACATTACCAGTATCCTCCTCGAAATTTTTTTTTGTCATTGGGGGGGGTGAATTTTTTTTTTCCCCCTCTTCAACTTCCTTTTTATTGTGGAATGTATCAAATGGTCAAAGGCTAACTTCAGACTGACTAAATTCAAAAGCTATTTCCTTTGTTCTTATGTTTTTGTTTTAAAATTCATACAGCTTGCACAAAGAAAGAAATGCCAATCCAATCTCTTTCGCACATGTTAGAGTTTCAGACAGAGGAACTCAGATTCTGTGGGGCGGCTGAGTGGTTTTCAAGGAGAAAGGATGAAGACAGCAAAACCCCGTTTGTTTTAAAGGGCAGCAGGTTGTCTTTATGCCACATCTTAGCCACGGCTTTGGAGTTACGCTATTATCTGGTTGGCTCTGCAGATGTCCTTGATTGGTTTATAAACGTCTTCAGAGGAGTGAGCAGAACTTTTTCCTCACGAACAACACTAGCAGCTTTACTGCTTCTGCACAATGTCTGTATTACATTGGCCAATGAAGTCTCTTTCTCTAGTGCTCCCTTCTCTCCCTTGCTCCTTCACCTGGGTCAGTCCATCCCCCAACCCCAACTCCCAAAAGGATTCTAGTCTCTTCCTCCCACCCCATCTATGAATTACTCTCAAAGAGGACTCAAAGGTCAAATAGTTCCAAAAAAACATCTATGTGTAGGTTAATATTTTAAAGAACCACTTAACCTACATCTGGTATTTAAGAGCAAACTTTACATATTTATGGAAAACTATCTCCGAAGCAATGCCCTGGGTGCATGTTACATCCGTTTAACATATGCAAAATGAGCACAGCTACAGAAATTAAACTATTTTTCTCTTGATTGAGAGCAGATATTCAGTAACGGTTATAAGTCACAGATCTTGATTTTAATAAAGCCAGATTCCTTAATTAAAAGCAGTATTGTTTAAACATTGTAGTTTTTTAAAAAAAGAGCTGTACAAACTAAAATCTCATATTATATGCATCCCAAGTGTATTTAACACATTACCTGAGGCCAAGCTAAATTAAAATCTAGACTTTCCTTTTGTAAACTCTTAGCAACTGCCATGAACAGACAAACAATTTTTACTCAAAGATGAATTTTGAGGGTAGAGGTCAAGGAAAAGAAAAAAAAAAGATTTAGCTTTGGCATTCAAAAATATCTTTCCACATTTTAGAAGTGAGTTCACTGCTTCTATTTATAATCCAGTATTTTTGGTTTAAATCAGTTGCAGGTTCCAATAATACATCACTCAGAATGGTAGTCTTAATACTAGTCTTTTGTTCAGACAAATTGAAAGATGGGACAGAAGAACGCTATTGAGCAAGAAATTAAAGAACCTTATGATAATTTATTTTGAATTTTCCTTTTGGAACCATCTTTAAACAGTGATATGGAAACAAGACCATTAGCCAAGCAATTTTTTAAGAGCCTATAAGGTACAATATAGGACACCAAGGTGTGTGCTGACAAGGTAAGAGTTTTTATGGAGCAGAAGTACATAGAATCACCAGTTGAGTCAAATTCTCCACCCATCTGGGTCACCTCACTAACTGGCAACACTGAATATTTTGTTAAAAAGACACTGACTCTCCAGTCATCCAAAAAAGAATCTTTTCCAAGTTAATGTGCAAAACTGAAATTTCAACTGTAATATGGACAAATCTATTTAAATAATATTCAAATAAAAACTTACTCTTAAATAAGTATTGGTAAAACTACCATATATTTAAATTACACAGTCCCACAAACTCACAGTATATTTCTACCTCCCATAATCAGAATCAGAAGACAATGATTTAGCTTCTTTAATAAAATAAACAGAATGCAACCCATTCATCTTTGAAATGCCAGCCATGTGATATGAACATAAATTGTGCCTGTCAGAAGATGTCACCAAGAAGAATAATCAAAAACACCAGCAATGACCCAATAATTCCACTCCTGGGTATACACCCAAATGACAAGGAAACATTTGTCTACTTGAAAACTTGTAAATGAAGGTTCATAGCAGCATTATTCATAATAGCCAAAAAGCAGAAACAACCTGAATGTCCATCACCTGATGAATGGATAAACATAATACGGTAGACAAATACAATGGGACAGTATTTGGTCTTAAAAAGGAATGAAACTCTAATGCCTGATAGGACATGGGTAACCTTGAAAACATTACGCTAAGTGAAAGAAGCCAGACACAAAAGGCCACATGTTGTATGATTCCATTTACATGAAATGTCCAGAACAGCAAACCCAGAAACAAAAAGTAGATCCGTGGTTGCCGGGGCTGGGGGGAGCAGAGAATGCGGACTGACTGCTAATGGGTGTGGGGTTTTCTTGGGTGATGGTCTTAAATTAGAGAATTAGATTATGGTGGTGGTTGCATAACCTTGTGAATATGCTAAAAACACTGAATTGTACACTTTAAAAGTAGAAGAATTTTGAGTGATGTGAATTTCATCTCCATAAAGCTGTACAAAGGACAACTGTAGAATTTCTACTGGAAATTCTAACTCTATGCAATGACTATGGAGTTACACATTTTATCACTTACCATGAGTGAATGTCTGTTGGCTGAAAGAAGACCGGTTCCATACCCTGAGCCCAGACCACCCATTGCTCCATTATGAGAAGGTCCGATGATTCCATGCATGTCCCCATGACCACCAGGCATCGCTGTGGATGGGCCGACTGCATGATTCCGGAGAACATGAATAGCATCATCCAGTCTTTCCAAGCGATCTTCAATTCGGCTTTGCTGTTGGTTAATAAATGATGTGATAATTTGATTTAGTTTAAAGTATATACATGGATCATGTAAGTAAAAGTTTAGTTGACACAAACCACAATTTGTGGGAGAGCATAAGGGTATCTGACTAGATGTTTTCATTAAAGTTTATTTCCTAAAACAATAATAAAAATAGTGTCCTTCCTAGCAAACTGATGAAAATGTTAATGTTGTAAATATACTGGTTTTTTTTTTTTTTCATGAGTAAAGTAAATGGCAATTACGATTAGATCTTCCAGGACATTATAATGTACATACGCTATACTGCACTGCATTAGCTTCAAAGAGAATTTATATTTACTTTAAAAAATAAAAACGTTTTCTTCTAATTTAAGGAATGTTCTGGTAGGCATTGGTTAAAGAGTTCAAAAATCAACAATGGAAAGATGACTGTCGAGTTGCCCAATCAAATTACCTTCTTGAAGGCACATTTCTCCCCCATGGCATATGGTACATGCTAAGTTCTAAGTCAGGGGCAGGTAAATGCGAACAGATTGAAGGGTGTTGTTGAGTTCTGTCAATTTTTAAACTGTGTTTCTTGCTTTCCATCTATTTTCACTTCATTTCCCAGTATGCGTGTGTGCACACCAAATATTGTATAGTATTTCGTTAAGGGCCTCAAAACAGTTACCAAAAAAAAAAAGACAAAATTTCTGTCAACCAAAGTTGTTTGAAATTTGAAGACTGAAGCTTTCTTTTCGATCTAGCCATTAGGATCCTATTTTTTCACAGCTAGATAAGGCAGAGGTTCTAGTTTTAGGTGAAGAAAAAGGACATGTAGATGTATATTCTTTTTTTAAATGTGATCAACAATATCAAATAAACATATGCACACCACTCTCTAGTGTGTACTTTTAAATACGCCACCTCATTGGCTCCTCATTCCATTATGTGCAATGTAGGCAGGGCAGACATTCTTCTCCCTTCGATATAGATGTGAAAATGAGGTTCAGAGAGATTAAGTGAATTAATCAGTGTCACACTGCCAGGAAATGGTAAAGTCAGAGTTGGAATTTAGGCCTTTCTGCTTTGAATCTACTGCCTCTTTTTACTCCACCATGCTACAATCCACTTTGATTTCCAATGGACTTTGCAAACAGATGTACCAGTTCTGTGGCATGAGAAAAACAATTTCTAATTATTCTATGCTGACAGGAAGAATGTGTGTCTAACATACTTAGTCTAAGCTACAAAGCATTTTGATTTGGTAGGCTTTGGAGTTAAATGACCTCCCCTGGAATCCTAGCTCTGCTACTTTTTTGACCTTGAAACAGTAACTAAATTTCTTTGAGTCTAAGTGTCTTCGTTTATTAAAAAAATAGGAATGATATATATTTCCAAGGGTAAACGTAAGCATGAAAGGAATAATACATGTGCCTATGGTACTTTCTGGCTTGCAGCATCATGGTGGAAAGAGCCATTTCTGTTTGTGAATGACCCCACAAGTGTGCAGAATTCGAAGGGAACTGAAGCTGTATTTCACAAGTAGAAGCCCGGTCTTTACAGTCTCATAGCTGGCCAGAGCCTAGATTTGACAGATGGGTCTCAGAGAATACCTGATGAAGGCAAATCTTCAAACAACAGTGGATTGTTTGGATGTAGTCTGCAGACTAATCGGGCTGGGTAATGCACGTGTTGCCTCACTGTGTGGTTGCCTCGATTGGTTAAAACGCACAGCGGGGTGATTCACACACTCCAGCAAGGAGGAGCCCGGCAAAGAGGGGAAATCCACCTTTGTGTTTTCATTTTTAGATTTTCCCTGATTTAAACACTTAGCTGAAAAGGAAGAAAGGAACTCCTCAACTGCTGACACGACAACATCAAGCCAGGAAAAGGGAAACCCCACCCTCAATGAAGGACCAAAAGGCTCCTCCTACCTGCTGCCCCCCTGCCCCATTTGATTCAGACAAAATACTGCACAGGGCAGTGTTTGTGTGTATTTCCAGTCCCATCCACCGTGAACTGAGAAATATAAGTGTCAGACACAGAATCACCATGCGAGTATTTATATTAATGACATTCATGAAATTTTCAGCTATTTCCTACTGGAGGAGTAGGCTTTTCCTTCCTGTCAATGATATTACTGGATTTCTATGGAATCCAAAGTGAATGATAATAGAAAACAGAAGGCTGCTCCTTCGGAGGTCAAGAGGAAACCTCCTATAAACTTGTTATTTAGGAAAGCAAAACAGAGGTATATAGAATTATCAAGTGTTCCAGCCCTTCAACTTCAGGAAAGTTCTCCTGATGTCAGGACAGTTATTTAATGGTTGACAGAGGTCTTTCCCAAGGATGGAGAGGAGGCCATCACCCTTCCAGGATTTTCACCATCTTATCTGGTGCCCCAGTATCTGGGTTACAATCTACCAACAGGAACAATCATAGCCTCATACCTCTGACGCCAATCAAATTTATGTGCTGACCATTAACCTGAAGTTACTACGAGTGAAAATAAGAATCTAGGAGAGCAAAGTAGATGCCAGAAGGAAAAACACAGTCTGAAAATGGCTGGAGTCGAGATTAACAGAGAAGACATACCAAAGAATGTAAGGGTCCTTCATAATTAGGAGATGACGAGGCCTGTCCTCCGTTCCTAGACCAAACAGCTGTGCCTGCTGATCTCAAAGAGGGAATTATGATTAGAGCTACGTGATCTTAAAAGCAATCTCACCAATATTTTAGACATTTTTTTTAGAAATAACAATGCTGATATTCACTTACACAATAAGGTATATACATTCAAATTCTCCATACTAGAATTTTTAGGCAAGGGAAACATTTTAAATGTAAAACATGTACATTTTACCTAAGACTAAGAATTCGCTCAGGCTGCCTCCTCAAGGGGAACATTTAATTGGTTCTGAATTTTAGCTAGAAGGGTTTCTGTTGAAGGAAAATTATCACTATATAGACAAGATCCTTTCAAGCCTGCTAAGAGGGGGTTTGTTAGACCTTCAAATAAGGCCAGTTTATGTTAAACCAAAATTCAGTCAATCAACAGCTTTGCTACTTGTTTTAAAAAATGATCTGTATGTAGCGGTAAGACTCTAGAAATTTTTAAGGGATTATGATGAGTTAGCAGTAATCCACTAAACAGTAAGTTAAAAAAGTCAATGCAGTAAGTAGTTTCTTTGAAAGAAAATAATTTTTTATGATGCACTGAACTTGAAGGTGAAGAAAGATTCTTGTCATGATACATATTTCACATCCAACCTACAAAATAATAACCACTTTTAAATAGAAAACAATATATGTTCAGTGTAGAAAACTTAGAAAATACATAATTCAGAAAAGCAAAAAATAATATCTATGATATCATGGAAATCTCATACACTGACACTACTAACTCTTAAAATCTACTCTTTCCCTCTCTGCTAAGTGTACATGTATGTATATTTTTATGCTAAGTAAAAATAGAGTATTTTGGTCAATTAATTTTAATGACAAATTTTCGACAGAAACATTGGTGTGAAAATGGCAATCAGTCCCTATATTTACATCTTCATAGAAGTTCTTTCTTCCTGATATGTGGTCTTCCCTGATGCATTTCCAGGACCCTAAAAAGTGGCATGTTCTAGCTTTGTTTCTATGCCTTCCACCCAGAGAATGCTGCTCAGGGTCAGGATGTTTGTGTCGTTTTCTTGAATGATTTGTGCATCAGAACTTTCCTCTCCCACAGTTGGCCTATAAGTGGAGTGGCCAAATGGCAAGCAAGCACCAGATTGTCATCCCAGCTCAGGTATTACTATTGGTGCAAACTTTGCAGGTCATGTACCCTTTTCTGGACTTCAGTACACTCATCTGTAAAATCAGGGCATTAGACTAAATTAGTTGTTCTCAAACTTTATTAGACCATATTCCCCCTGCTCACCCTCCCTCAATTATGAAATCTGAGCCACTTTTTTGTAGTGGGAACTTGGAATTTCCACCTGCTCAGACTCCCTCGTCCCCATTGCACTTGGCTCGATGTTGTCTCAAGTCCTTTGTGCCCAATCCTTCTCTGGTTCTGGACTCTGTCACTTGTGATCCTTCTTCAGAGTCTAGCAATATATAATGAACCAGAAGAGTACACTAACACTGGACTTTTACTTTCCATTTCTGCGCTGAAAACACCAGGGAATGTTTCACTGTTGTTACACTATCCTTTTACTATCATCTTGGCTGATTCCCAGTGTCAACTTGGTCTCCCTGGATGGAAGGACTTCAGGACCCAGCTACCCCTCTTTCTATTCTGGGACCCTCCCATGTCAATGGAGCCTTCAAAAAAGCTGACATGAAATCCCACCTATGCCATGGCCATCACCTCTGAAAGTCTAGCAACAGGCTGAAACCTCCTGTTCTCTACTGGGGGACATGGGTTATAACAAACCATGTGTGAGCTGCACGTGGGGAGTAATACAGGGCTGGAAATTTGGGCAAGCAACTCCACTAAAATTGCAGTAAGGTCAGGTTTCAATTAGGTACAGATGTCATTTGGTTCTTTAGCCAAAAAAAGATCTTTTAGTAGCCACCTGTCCTCTTTCCAAAGAGCAGAGACGTGCACCAGCAGGTCTTCTGGAAACATTTTATATTGAGCAGAACGAGGTCCTTAAACGGTCCCCTAAAGAGTGAAGTGATTTACTGACCTACTTCTACAACTTACAATTATTCAATTTGAAGGCACAGGTCATATTAATTTGCTAGTCTTAAAAAGGCAAATATCCCCTTTTAAACTTCACACAATTACCTCACGATTTATTTACAAAATCATAGTCTTCCTCAAACATTCCAATGGCATGGCCTTTAAAGCAGGAATTCAAAAAGTCTAAAAATTTCCATGGGAAATGATCCTTTTGAATGGTCTACATTTCATTGCATCCAATGACCATATTAACTGTTCTTTTCTTCCCCATCTGAGATGTTTTATTGGCATATATTAGTCTGTAGCTGGGTGTCTTTTTTGCAGAGCAAAGAAAGGTTTAAGAAACAAGTATTTCATATGACTGTGTATTATATAAAAACACCCAATCATATAGTTTTTAAGAAAAGTTTTGGATGTGAATGACCATTTCTTCATATGGCAGTCTCTCTCTCTCACTCCTCTTTTTCAGTAGGGAAATACTATGTTATGGGATTTTGAAGGAAGTTGAATTCCCACCTACCAGAGCAGGAAGTATAAAGGGGCAAATCATTGTCACCAACTGTTACTACAATGAAATGGGATTTAAGATACAGTACCTGAGAGAGAAGGAGGAGAGCCAACAGGGGTTGAAGGGTTTGATGAAAAGCTGTTGTTAGTGTGATCTGGAGAATAGATCTTAAAACAGTGGGGAGGAAAAAAAAACAATAACAAAAAAAAACCTCATTCATTAGGAATAAATAACGAACATTTTTTTTTCCTAAACCAGAAAAGTCAATACAAGTCATTTAAAAATCATGTTACAAAATAAATTTAACAATCAGTTATAGCACCAATGTTCTAAAATAAAAAACTTCCCAATTACTTTAATTATTAAAAGAAAAATTATTGAGGTGGTATGGTATAGAGGGAAAAGAACTGGCTTGGAGCTCAGAAGATTTTGCTTCTAACCTTTTGCCACCATTAGCTGGCCACGTGGTCATGGGCAAGCTCTGCCGATTCTCTGAGCCCTGCTTTCCTCACACACAGGACAAGAGGTGGGACTGACTGTCTCTAACATTTCTCTCCAACTCCTCCTTCTTCACTATGATGAAGGCGTTCTATTCTGGGCATTAGAAGGCCCAGATTGAATAAAAACTTTTATTTATTTTAGAGCCCAATGCTAATGTACATCAAACTTAAGTTTATTTTCCCAATGGTAAGGAAAAACTGAATGAAGAGACGAAATACAAGTTAGAACAATGTATCTCCACAAATCTACTACTGGAGAGAATAGCATATGTGCTCCCTTAGACAAATAAGGTGCTCCATTTTTTTCACCAGCGAACAGGCAAGAAATGTTCAATTCTAGCCTTCTGGCAGTGGGCCATCAAAGAAGAGTTCCTAAGACCCCGGGTGCGAATTACGTTTCAATTCCTACATGGACCTCGTCACTGTCACTTTCCCCTACCTTCAAACACCTTTTCCAAAGTGTTTTATAATGGCTCTTATAAAACTAAGCTTAGCTGGTCAACGAACACCCAGATTACTTTGGAGAAAAATAAGAAATCAAGATCAAACATCTATGAACCTAAAGGCCCCAAGAATATTCAGATATATCACTGATTTGGCACAACTCTGAGGAGACAAGATGGAGCTGACTTTCCATACACTACACGCCTTTGAGCAGTCTCCTCAGATTTTCCAATGATCACCATGTAAGAAAGCTAGCATTTTTCCAAAATCAAAGCTATTTGCCATTCATCTTCTAAAATTCCAAATGTCCACTGCTGATTAAAGTTCACCCTCCTACAATGGTACATGTGGTGTCCAAAGTCAATATTTCCTCACCGAAGCAAGTGCTTTCCCCAGAGCATCTCCAGTCTGGGAGCTGCCTGCTGCCCCGCTTCCTCTATTTGCTGCAAAAACAAAAGGCAGAATATGAAAACCAGGCAGTGAGACGTCTAACAATTTTCTATTCCTGGTCCATTTACTCACAATTTAATTGCATTTTTAATGCTAATTACAACACATTAATCTTTAATTAGCATTAATTTGTTTGCTGAGGTAGATGTCAAATATATTCATGTTACATTTTTTACAGATAAAATATAAACCTGACACTTTGGTTTAAAGATAAAGTGTTTTAGTCACTATTACTTTCCCTCCTGTTGCCTCTGAGTAGTGAATGGCAGCAAGTGAGCACATGAAGTTCACTGCTAGAAGTCTGCAGGATTTTCAGGTGTCTGAAGTCCTCAAAGTTTGGCTTTCCTTTTTATTTTTAGATATTAAATTCAATTATTGTCACAAATAATTTCCCATATTTTTAAATAAATAAAAAACTTGGATATATATATAGCAAAGTGGGGGGAGGGGGTGGGTTTCCCACTCAAGAGTTGCACCCTTATCAAAACAAAACAAAACAAAAAACTCTTAACAGCTCTGGCTTCTTAGCAGAGAAAATGTTCTTAATATTTTAAACTACATTTACTCTCCACATTTCATATAAGGCCGTGTTTAATTAAAAAATTTGAACTGCTATGCTACTAAAAGTCAATATGGTCTCAAATTCCAGAGATAAAATAAGTCTACAAAGTCATGAAGCTTATCTCTTTTGCCCTAAACACTGGTATTTTTATCTATTGAATAGATGAACAAAGAGCACTGTTAATAAAAAGACATAGATTCCGGTATATAACTCAAAGGAAGCTCTATTTAACAAGCATCTTTTGAAGGCAACTTGCCTTTATACACAAATGGTAAAATAGCATAGGTAGTTTGGCAATAGCACAATGCGTAGAACATTTACTTGCGGTGCATTTATTAAGACCTCGAAATGAGCAAACTGACAAAGTAATTAAATAAAACTCACTAAACTCCCAGGGGAAGATGTTCTTCACTATTTTTGTGAAATAAGGAAATCTTAAATCAACTGATTAATCCAAACAAAACGTCATCGTGATTTTAACAATTTTAACAATTCCCAGACTCTCCTTGAACCAAGAGAACACTGCGTTGTTGTAGCTTGTGCCAGTCGGGTTTCTGATCTGTGAGATGGAGTGGTGGGATCAGAATGCAGGTGGTCAGAATCTCTGATTCTCCAGGCCATAACTTCATTCTCCTGACTTCTGCTTTGTGTGGTTAAATTATGCTTGTTATTTTTATATATTTGTATGTCGTGCAAATCAATTGGATAAACCTTTTGATATATGCCTTATTTGGTTAATGAAACACAAACCCATATTCATTCATTACTTAATAAAATACCAAAAGATAACTGAGATGTTATAAAAAGAACACAAGTTTTGACAAATCAAACTTACTCTTTTTCATATTACAAATTTATATTAAAATCTATTGGTTATTAGTACTGAAGATTATATGTATAAGCAAATTATTTGAAATGAGAGCCTGACACCATGCAATTAACTGGGCTAGTGGAAGTAACTCCCATAAATATCAAGAGCATTAAAACATTTATATTAAAAGATAATTGGATTTATATGTAGTATGAAAAGCGAGAAGAAATTTGGATTAAGGAGTTATGACTAAGGAGTTCTTAAAAACCAAGGACAATTCTAAAGAGAAAACAATAAAGATTTAAAAAATATAGATAGCACTAACATTTTCCAACATGCATTGTACCACGGTATTTGGGTACATTCTTTTTTTTTTAGAAGCAACTTTACCGTTTCATTACTAGAGACTTAAAAATTGAATTTAGCAGTCAAAGTGTTTTATCTGCTTGATATGAAAATAGATCTTTTTGAAACCAAAGTTCAGAATCACACTGGAAAAAGTCATATTAACTAACAAAGAACCTAAACTAAGAAGGACAAGATACCGTTTCATGTACAGATAAAATTTGCTTAGTAGATTTCAAAAGATTGATTCTTCTCTTGAACGATTTTTAAATGCAGAGTATAAATTTACAAATAAATATTTTTTTCATGAAACCAACAGGAAAAATATTTTAGGAACATTAAAAAAAATCATACGTAGCACTGAAGCTTTAGAAGACAGAAAACATGAACATCATTATTTCTTTAGCAATATTTACTATATCACACCTTTCTAAATAAACTTTCTATTATTGGCCATTTTATAAAGGGAGATATTAAGACTCAGGAAGTAGAATTTTTAAAAATAAAATCTACTCCTTACCTCATACTCCCATGAAAATGTTGCAGAGAACTACAGAGGCCACTTACGGAAGCCACTGATAACCAGAAGCTATTTTTTTAACATGAAGCCATTTCACCTTGCAACAGCTGGAGAGCCAAACCCAAGGGCTTGAATTTCATAGTAGTTTACTGGGGCCAGTTTGCCCTTCCACTTGGAATGCCTTTTGTTCCGTTCCAGGAAACTTTGGAGAAGACATATTTTCAACATTCCCTGAGCATGTCAAACTACAAAGGTCCTTCTCTTAAAGATTTCTTTTTATTTATATAATTGATATATCACAAATAATCAAAAAGTCAATATATTTTTAATTTGCAAATGGAAAATTAGCAAAACACACTTCTAATTAAACTTTGTGCTCATCAAATCCACCTTATGGTTTTAATGTTAACAGGACTTGATTAGTCTTCTGAGCGCAAGTTTTTGTCAACTCGTACGCTGTTAGAAATTACCAAAATGCCCATCCAGATAATCGAGAAAAGATGAACCCTATTGCCTTTACTTGGTGAAGGCTGGATTGATTTCTTAGGTTATTTTGCTCAAATCAGTTTCTCTTGCTCAAGAGAAAAAATAATCAGTCTCTAAGTAGAGCTGTAACATAAATATGAATGGAAGATGAGCAATTATTAAGAAGAACTATAATTTTGTAGGAGGATTCAACACTGCCAGCCGCCCAATTATTGTTCAGATGGCTTGAACACAGGTGTTGCTGCTGCCTAGAAGATGGAGCAGAAAGAAGGGCTTCATATCTTTTGCTGCATGCTGGACCACCCTCTGCGTCAGTCTCAGCTTTGGGGGAATGTCAGTTCCCATTAGAACACACCCTAAACAAAACACCAGGAGGAGTGGGGTCTGGGGACCAATTACTGAAAATCAGAATTTGGCAAATGTGCTGCCCCACTAATGCACACCCACAGCCTCAGGCTGGGAACACCATGAAGACATCAAAGGAATAACAAGTGCAATTCATAGTATGTTTGCCTGAGAGATGACTGCTTTAAAATTTAGGATTTTCTGAATCAAGTCCAAATGACCCTCAAGCTATTAAACTATTAGAAGCAGCATAACAATTCCATGAGTTTGTCTATAAAGATGACAAAAAAACGAGACACTTCCAGTACTCCTACTACATATAGATTTAAAACATATACTCAAATATACACTAATTTTTAGCAGGAGGGATTCCTTGGAATTCATGGGGAAGTTGGGCCTCACGACCATGTGTAGGAGATGGAGGAGAAAACTTAAATTAAACTCATTTATTGTTCTACCTTGGTGGTCTTTGTAACTAAGACACACTGACACTGTTGGATAAAATTCACATTATTCTTATACTCTGTGCCTGTTCATCACCCAATTGCAGTTGAAGGTTCAAAATTCTTGTAAAATACAAAGTGAATATTGTGTGACTACTTTAATAATAAAAGTACTGTGAAAGCAAAGCCTCAAGGGGAAAAGGATATAATGTTTCTACTAGAAAAGCCACATACTAAAATGCATCATGTCATACAAACATATCATTAGAAGTGAAAGTTGTAAACTAGATTATTTCATGAACCAGATAGATATTCCAGGGTAATCTTTAGCATATGTTGTATTTAGTCAACCTCGGTAGTCTATTCCTTCAACACTGTTTGGTTTGAGGTTTAAAAAATATATGGGAAATACTGTGCATTAGAAAGCAGGCCAAAGACTAATAAAACCAAAGTAATTATTATAACCATTATGCTAGTTATATGCCCAACTGCTGGAGGGGAAGGGAGGGTATGTAGTCCCAGACTATATGGGGTCACACCCTTGGGAAGCTCTACAGATGGTGTTTCCCAATGCGGAGCTGGGGTGCTCCTGTCCTTGAGCAGCCGCAGCGGACTGTGTTAGGGGTAGATGGTCCATTCCCTCCTTTTGACCAGGAAGGGCTACTGGGTAAAACTGCAGGGAGAAAGGCAAAAATGTATATGGCTACTATCCTTCATACAATTCTACTCTCTGTAGCTAATATCTAGTAACTTACTATGCTTCCTCTTCCATATTCATGCTCAGATGCAGAGGCACTGGACTGTGATGTTTCTGAGCTACACCCAGCAGCATAACTTTGAAAAGGCTTTTGGAATAAAGCTGAAGAGCTCTGATGTTGGTAAGTCCAGTGACTTACCTTCTCTCCTTAACAACTGAGTGCTACTCCATTTGAACTTCTATGAATCAATGCTGTCCACAAGTATTATATTCATGTAATTCCAGAATTACATAAGCCCCTTTCAATTCAGATATATCTAAGGGAATACCCGGAGCTTGCTGGCAAGGCTTGAAAGAAAGGAGTGGACAATATGCCACAAGTAAAATATTTCACTCTACAATTCACTCAAAATCCATGGATGAATGTGTTATCTAAAAAATCACCTCATCAGTATAACCTGAGTAAGCTTTGCCTTTCCCAAGGATTTTTCAAAAAAAAAAAAAAAAAAAAATATCGGGTATTAAAAAGCAAAAGAAAATAAAACATGAAACAACAGTCCCTCCTCTAAGTCAAACAAATAGCCACCCTAGACCTCAGTGGGACTCTTTCATCTTTGAGAAGCAGAGGGCAGGCAGGTTACTTTCCGACGGTCCTGCAGCTTACATCTCACTCCACAAGCACTGTGTTGCTCTATCTCCCATTCAAGATGATCGCTGACCACCAGGAAGACACATTATAACATGAAACTAAGAGACAGGGGAGTGGTCTTCCTCTGAATGGAAAAAGCAGCATCTTAAGACATCAACACCATGTATGAAAAGACTGCACTGCCGTGCAACTTTTCACCAAAAAAATGTGATGTCCGTGTTTTAGTGCTTGAACCCTTTCTTACAGCATTATTAGTACTGCTTACCAGTCACTTTCTGCAGACTCATGTGTATAATCTCAAACATGTGTCAGGTTATGTGTTCCCTATTTACCAATTATTTAATTAGCTCTGTTTGTTCTTTGAGATACAGGCAACGTAATATTTCTTTATTTCCTGTATTTCAGAATGAGTGAGAACATGCCCCATATTTTCAAAAGTCTACAGATGAATCCTATCAACCCGTACTGTTTGTTAGGGAATTATCACTGACATCCGAAGAGAATGCTTTTCTTCTTGTTATAAAGACGTGCTGCCATCCCTGACTTCTACCACACTCTGAAAATTGACTCAAAACCTAATAATTAACTGTGAAGAAACATGAGCCACTCAGAACTCTGCAATAGCATGCTATCAGATTTAAAATTTCCCCTGCATTTTAACTTAAGAAATTGGAGACCATATCACTTTAAGGAAGAATGTTTTCTATTTCTGCAAATTAATAAAGGTCAACTCCTCTAAATATCTGAATTACCATGTCGACTTACTTCCCTAAAAGATTATGCTTACATTCTACTAGTGGACTTTGACAAGTACATCCATTATTGTGAAATAGTTCATGTAATAAAGTTGCTCCTAAAAAGCTCTTCTCTGAGTTCCAAAAATCTCTCTACTTTTCCCTTTTTTAAATTATAGATACTTGATTTTTATCTTGACCCTCCCTTTTCTTAAACAGGGCCCTAGGTCTGCAACAAATGAAGCCCGCCCTTAGTGTGTAGTTGAATCCATGCACATGCGAAAGTCACATTTTACTCCATTTTGCCCACAACAAACGTGAAGACTCCTGCTCATCCACAAGCTAATGAGGAGACAACAGTTTCAACGAAGCAAATCTCATTCCCACTCAGGCTCCCAGCCAAACTGAGCGCAGCTTCCTGAGACAGATCACACGATCCACCTAATGTCTCTCTGCCCAAGTCGCAGTGACTCTCCCCCAAGAAAACTGTTTTGCAAATCAAGCGACAAAACTTTTTTCAAAAAGCATCTGTCTTTTCCTGAACTCAAGGTTTTGCGCCACCATCATACCTTCCTGAAAAAGAAAATTACTCAAACCAAAAGCAGACAGGAAATCTGCCGTGTAAGTAGATGAATGACCAGTCATCCTTCTTTATAACTAAACCTCATGACTACAGAAATGGGGCTTTCCATTTGTCAAACCACACTGAAGTGAAATATGCTTTTCTCACTCTTTCAGTTCTGCAGTTCTTTCTTTCTTCTTGTTTTTAAAATGTGCCAAAACTGCATTGATAGCTAGCAAAACTTCCCCATGTGACCTCTGTCCATAGCTCCCCAAGGTCAAACTGATACAACACATTTATAGAAGCTTTGGTATGAAAAGTTACAAAAATGGAAATTCTTTCCTAAATTTGCTTCTTAGTGAGACATGATAGTGAGGGCTGTTAGATGGCTCATCTCAAGTGTGAAGTATATTATTGAATAAGTAGGGAGTGTATTATTTAGGCAGATTATATTTGCAACATTTTAAAACACATCTCTTCTCTTTCATCAAAAACTCTCCCACATACGTGATTCACACTGCTTCTCAATGTTCTATACCCTATCTAAAGAAAATGAAAAGAACTGGGAAGAACAAAATGGAATAAATAGCAGCATTATTCTGTCACACATTCTTCTTTCTCAAATATATCCTCAGTGTCCTCATCACTGACTCTTTGGGAGTGATATGTTAAGGGCAAGCAAGGTGAGGGTTTGAGCTGGAACCAGAGTGGGTGACCAGCAAAGTCTGAAGCTTTAATACTGCACTGAAGCTCCCAGCCATGCTTAGCTCATCTGAATGGCACTGCTGTAAGGAAGATTCAGAAGGGAGTGGCTGCATCCCCACCTGGACTCTTTCCTCCAGGGATGGCTGAGCATCCTGCCTGGCTCTTCCTTCTAGTTCTAAGGACGATGTTGGGGGGTGAACCATCTGTCCTGGGGAAAGTACCAGAGTGGACATGAGAAAAGAGAGGAAGATGGCTTGGTTCACATGGCTGCAGCATTCTTCTTGGGTCCTAACTAGTAAGTGTATTTACTAGAGAAAAGGCAGCAAACACCTGGCCCACTGATGCCCAGTCACTAACTCTCTTCTTTCTCATAAATGAGTAAACACTTCTTCATCTCTGAAGGACTCCACTATGCCCAGTTCTCCAGAAGGTGAAGTTCATATAGTTATTAATACTCAGCTGTGAATTTCACATAAACTTGTCTTTGGAAAGAGTGGCATGTCATGACTGGGACCTGAGAAGTGGGCAGTAACTACTATTAAGACCTATTATGTCCCCATCTCACCTGTCTTGAATGGGCCATCTTACATAAAGTTCACTTTTCGCACTGTTTGACAGTGTTAAAATCAAGGTAGTTTTGGTCCACTTAAACCCTTATTCAATCTAACAACTCACAATGGATAAAATGACCAAATTTCAGTTCCTTGCGACAAAAAAGCAATTATGGTCAAGTCAATGACTAGTTCTGTTTGGTTCATTTGTTTGTTCATTCAGTTTTTTGACAAATATTCATTGCCTAATTGCTGTTCAATTATGAGGGAAAAAAGACCTCCTTTATTATTAAACCCTGATGTTGACTGTTGGCTGCAGGACTGGCCTTTCCATGACTCACCCATTATACTGTCTGTCCCGTTAGCAGGAGGCGTGCAGGAGGAGGTGCTGTAATGGTTTGTACCACTGCGATGGAACGTGGACATCGGAGGGAGGCTGGAATTGATGTCTGCTGAGGAGTGTGATGGATAGCTCTGTAGCAAGAAGCAGAAAAAGGAGGCCATCTTCAACTGTAAAATATTCATTGGGTTAGTTTTCTAACACTTCTTTCTGAAGTCTTCATTCTGCAATGAAGACAGCCTTTAGAGCTTCAAAATAGCCAAGAATATGTCTTGCTTATATTTGACAGCTTTCATTTTTCAAATTATAAAGTACATGGATAAACAGCTGGTTGGGGGTTTACATCAAATGTAGAGAAGTAAAATGACAACATAGGACACTGAAGAACAACTGTAATCTCTGAATCTGAAAAATACTCCTTAAAATCATTTGGATTTCAGCAACATAAAGGACCATCTCTGCTAGTATTTTTGTGTGTGTGGCCTAAGAATCTATGGAGAAAGATTAAAAAAAAAAACACACCATGACCCATATGGCTCACTTCACACTTTACCCTGACCTTCTAGGTACTAAATGGTGAACAGTAACCAGTCTCAAATCTTCCCGCTAAATTGTATCACCTTTTGAAGCCCAGCAAGAACAAAATGGTAAATGAAAAATTTTGAACAGCATTAATGACTAAAAATCTCTTCAAAGGGTCAACACGTAATGCCTTAAATCAATGA
The DNA here is from genome assembly GCF_015220235.1 of Choloepus didactylus. Lineage (NCBI taxonomy): Eukaryota > Metazoa > Chordata > Mammalia > Pilosa > Megalonychidae > Choloepus > Choloepus didactylus. Next base: position 25,104,307 of record NC_051322.1, on the reverse strand, counting down.
GAACATTTAAATTAAATTGGAACCAAAATGAATTGAGAATGGGTTATTCCTTCTTTGATGTCCTCTCCATTAGTAACCTACTATATATTTTACTATGAAATAAGAACATCATCTTTTCAGAATCATTTGGTTTAAGGCTTAGCTTTGAGTTCAATTATTCTAGTTGTCCAAATTAAGCTACTTTTCTTGGGGCATGTTACAATGCCTGTAAGGTGGCAAATTATTTGCTACTAAACCATCAGCACGGGAATGATCACAAAAAGGAGCATGGTCATTTAGAAAGACATATCAAAATATTTGTCTTTACAAGATAAAAAGTGGCTTAAAAAGTTGTTCTCATAGGCATTTGAATGTGTCACAAAAACATAAAGGAAAAATATTTAAGTTAAAATATATTTTTCCACATATGTAATATATTGATGGGCTATGGATCTTTATTATGTCATTATGGGAGATGGTGTTAAAATTGTTTTGATTTAAAATTAGTGAATTTGATGCTGATAGTCAGGGATGCTTAAAGTCCAGACATATTCTCACAGGAGTGAAACCCCAGCCTCTTGTTTCCCCGTTCATTTTGTGAGACCCATCTTGAGGCTTGCACCTCTTCCTTGAGGTTTCCTTTATCATTTCCAACTCTCCTACAACCTCTTCTCTTTGAATCTCTAGTGCACTTGCATTCTGCACTGAGTCATTTAACATTTAATTATACACTGCTTTTCACTGTTCTCCCTTTCAAGTGTATTTCCACCTGGATCATAAGCTGTTTAAGGGGAGAGAATACAGTCTATACCGCTGCATCTCTTAAGTTGTGGCTAAGTGGTGAGCACATGGTTATATTACGGACTCAAAGAAAAACTGGTTATTAGCATTTAATAAATAATGGATCCAGATACTTATTTGTGAGACTACAAAATAGACTAGGAAAAAGGGCTACATTTTAGAGCTAGGTCTGCCAATGACACCATGAATGGCTTTGAAAATACCACCTCTGCACAGCCCAAATAGTCCAACTTAATGGACTTCTGTGAAAAAGTGAACACAATGACTTTGAACTTTCCATGTTCCCAAGAGAATGCCTTCTAAACTTTCGAATTTCACAGACCTCTTCCGCTAACCAAAAAGTTCCTTAGGCCATCTGTTTCTACTTGCCACTACTAAAAAGAATACACCATGAAATTTTCTCAAAAGAATGACCGAGTGGACCATTCCATAATACAGCTAATCTGAAACACTGAATGAAGCCACGGAACAACCAAACATTGAAGAGCAGGGATAGAAGTATTTCTGCTCTATGCTAAAGACTATTATGAAAAGGAATATGGAAAAACAAAAAGAAAAGAGAGAAAGAGATGGTTTGACTTCTATAGTCCTATTCCATGCTGACTTTCTGAAGAACAGAGAAACTTCATAAGTCAGTTTGAATGGAGTATGTAAAAATCAAAAGAAGAAAAGAATTACGAAGAAAATATTTAAACAACTATAATAATCACAGGACGATGCATGAAAAAGATAACCACACCAGTGAGAATTTGTGGACCCTTGAACTTTGTGTAAAATGGGCAGCAAGTCTTGATTTGGCAGATGAAGGGTTAACCCTGAGTTCAGAGAATAAAAAGAATTAATACCCATAGAGTTTAATGGGGAAACCAATGCAATCCACATGAATCAGTTATTTTTAGAGTCACAGAAAATTAGATGCTGAAATAAATTAATGAGATTTATAACTAGATTATTTTAGAATGAAAAATGTCTTGAAAACTACTGTCACTCAAAGATGTAATAAATACACCACAGAGAATATTAGTGATATGTGAATACTGCCTCTTTTAGAGGATTAGGGAATCAACTCTAGAGGCCCCCTTAGCCTCTCTTTCTCCAGCTATTTATACTATCTGTCCTGTCCACTACAAATGGAAAGGGGGAGCGTGATAAAGTGTTGTGACTTCATGTCTACTATTTATTTATTGTTACATATGACACCCAATGATAGTATATTTGGAGTCTATTGGCATAGAAAATATTGGAAGTCTTTCATTTATTGATGTTATCAATCCATAAGGAGACAATTTAAAGATTAGAAAACATAACTGTCAGCACATATTCAGAATGAAATCATGCTTTGGGCTGGGGCACTACTGATCTTTTGTGCCAGATAGTTCTTTGCCATGGGAGGCTTTCCCGTGCATTGTAGCATGTTTACCAGCATCCCCGGACTCTGCTTACTAAAGGATGTTAGCCCTGTCCTTCTATCCTGCTGCGACAACCAAAAATGTCCCCAGACATTGACAAATGTCCCTGGGGGAGCAAAATCATCCCTGATTGAGAATCATGGGACTAAGGCTTTATGTTACAGAAAAAATAAAACACAACAGAACTTGCTTTATATTAGAACTCCAGACTTAGGACTATTTCATCCTGTGGTACAAAGACCATGCCTGTACCATGCCAAACAGCGAGGACTCCATCCATTTTTAAAAAGAACTCTGCCAAATCATTCCAAACTTAAATCTTCTCCAACAACCTGTTCAAAGGCTTAGCCACAAACTCCATTCATCGGACTGGCTTTTTATGTGTTGTCTGTAACATAGTAGAGATCAGTACAGTAGGATTCTGTTGCAGAGGTTCAAAGTGTAGAAGGAATTTAAGAATTAAAATTGACAATTGCTACTGAAATATATGGATTTTAAGCTTTATAATTAAACTCTATTATAACATGGTATAAAGTGATAAAGGCAACAATGTTTCTAAAATGCTTTACCTTTAGTTATAATACTAACTTCATCAAATTACAGCCAAAATAATTCAGGGAAAGTCCTTTCTTTTTCCAAAACTCTCCCTTTGTTTGCATGGGACGGGCCAAAAGCTATAGACTAAAAATGTAAGGAACTACCGTAATATTTGAGTGAAAGGACACTGACTCCTGTATATTCAAATTACTCTCCATCAGTTTCAGATTCCTAAAAGTCACTTCAATGAGAGATTTCTGGATGGTAAAATACTGAAATTACCATGATTAGTAGACAAAATAATTCAACAGTCTTCCGTCAGTGAGCAAATTCATTAGGATGCAATGACAAAAACTTTATTCCTTTACCCTTTAAAACAAAATCCCTACTCTCTAGAATTTGCTTACTGATCATATAAAGATGTAGCCAGTATTGTGATGGGCAAATGATGATCCCAAAATGGGGTCTGATCCCAAAATGGGGTCTGATGCAAAATACTGGGTTAGTCCTTCAAAATGATCTTGCTTCCTGGTGGATAACATTGTTTTGGTTCAGCAAAAATTTTCCGAAATGGTTTCCATTTTGAAATCGTACTTTTTGTGCATTTGAGCACATTTTAAAGATACCCACCCCACCCTGCCCATGTAGTGAACTTGATTAGCATAAAATCAAATCATCAAACTCAAAATCATGGAGCATGACAGGAAAAGAAAGGAATAAAAAATAAAAATTAAAGGGTAACTCTAAAAAGGACTAAAATTCAAACATAATAGTATAGTACCAAAATTCTTTTATTTGTAATCAAAGCTTCCCTTGCCCACAGGACAAAAGAGTCCCCAGAGAAGCAAAAAATGATGGTGGAGAAATAAAAACATTAGGTAAAAACAAATTTGTATAATAATAGTTGGTATTTCTCTAAGCTTTCATCCTAATACTTTCAAATGGGAGGTGGGATTGGAAAGTGGTGAGAAGAGAAAACTTAAATGTACCTCAGTGTCTACCTACCAAAATTGTGCTAAAATTTGAGATAGTTTGTGATTTATACATTCAAATCAAGGAGAAAATACAAAAAGGTCAATTCCATCTCCAAACCCTAACCCTAACCCTAACCCTAGCCTCTCAGGAACAGATACGCTAACTGACCTCTGAGCAGTGTCTTCACTGCTAGGACTGACTAAACCTGTGTTTCCAAGGATATCAGAAATCTTAAACTTCTGGAATTTGGGGATTTTTTGGTTGTCAGAGTATGATATATATTATATTTTCTTTATCTGTAGTAGTTGGACAACCAGAAAAGAGGACCACAGAAATCTGGAAATTATTTCTTATATAAGAACAGAGAGAGAAACATAAATCTGGAAATTAGAAGAAAAAGGAGCAAATTGAAAGTTGAGAAGTAGTGATATAAGTATCACTAAGAATTTGCATTTGTAGGATTTGAGGTTCACAAAGTTTTTAGTTATATTACTGCACAAGGGACCCAAGTCTCATCTTTCTGCATCCCAGACCTAACTCACAATCTAGAAATATTCATTCTTCCAATTAATGACAGACAAACTAATCAGTGAATTCCGGGCTGTGGACATTTCTGAGGCTAGAAAAATCAGATGAGTCACTTCCTCAGAGAAAAAGAGATATACTAGGATGAATGAGTGCAGGCGATAGGCAAAGTGGAAACAAAGTAGGTCCTTTACTTATAGTAATGACAGAAAGAAAATGTTCCACAGAACAGAAGTCTTTGACTGAAATGAGGCAAAACAGGATCAGTGGGAGATGGAGGGTGAGTGGCATCAAAGTTAATATACTGAAAATTGGGAATCCGATCTACATAGCAACCCCATGGTTGCTGTTACTGATGGGAGTATGTAGAAAAATGACCTCTTTCCTTTGGGTATGTCACGAATGGTCTAAGCTGTCACCAGCGACCCAAGCTGGTCAAAAAGAAACAGAAATGTCCATCTGTGGGACAGACATCTCATTCCACATCTTCTAGTCTCAAAGTCCACTGGCTATCACTCTGTCCCCTGCAGTATATCCTTCAGAACTCCTGATAGATAATAAGGACAAGGAATAATCATAACTGAAATTCTGCAACTCAAGTACCAAGTATATTTGTGTCAGAGGAAGCTGATGCTGAGATATAGAAAGCACAGAACAAAGCACAATGAACAAAAGAACAATCACAAAAGAATCTGTAAGGGTTTATAAAGGTGATCTGATGCAGTTAAGTCTTGGATCACAGAAACAACAAAACTAAAAATAATGTGGGGTGCTCTATTTTTGCACACATTTATAGAGTCCTCGTGCACATGCACATACAGACACGATGGGATTTAATAAACTGGCTCGGTTAGCTCTATGACCATGTAAATCTGCCTTACCAAGCGTTCGTGCGGATGCAGGCTGCAGTAGCTGCTAGACTGTGGAATATGAGAAGAATTGCCCAGCATCCCTCCGTAGCCAGGCTGATTCATCCCACTGGAGGAGCTCCAAGGGTCACTGCTGTGATGGCCATCTGGAAAAGACAAAGGGAATCGTGACTTCTGTGGCATTCAGCCTTGCCTTCTAGAATAGGGTTTTTTCATATATTTAAAAATGACTGCCTGTTGTGTATTCATCTTTGCATTGTCTGTCTGATTATATTAGAAGTCGTCATTATTTTTTCCCAAGTGTCTCTATATTTTCAAACAAATAGCAACATTTAAATGTTCTTTAAACAGTTAAAATGTTCTTAATAAAAATTCACTGAGAAAAGAACGACAGAGAGCATTTCTACAAAGAATTATGTCACGTCAGCAAGGTAACTGATGCTAAAGGAAACATTTCTTAAAAGTTCTCAACCTATTTTTCTAAGATTATCAACTAAAAAGTTAAATTTTTCCTAAACTTTTGACTTTCAAGTGAAAATAAAATAATTGAGACATTACAGAGTTGGCCAGTTTACAAGTTTTAAAAGCACATAAAGAAGTAATAATAATAATAAAAAAGATCACCTCACACTTAAAAGGCTGGATTTCATTTTTTAACCTATACAGTAGATAGAAATAAAGTTGGAATTATATGAAAGATCTCTGCAAGCCTACTCTTAACCTCTTGTTAATACCATATTTAAAACATTCCTACAGTTTTTTTCAATCCTTGGACCTTCTGGCTAAAAGGTTACCATTTGAGATTGCTATTTGGGTTTGGGTTTCTCAAACTTAGGGAAAAAAACAATCTGTGTTCCTTCTGAAGTCACTCATTTTTTTTCTTCTTTCAGTAGTTTAACAAAAATTATTTAGTGCCTGCTATACACCAAGCCACAGGCTGGATGTTAAGTGTATAGCAGGCATTATTTCCTTGGAAATAAGATTATTTTCATCGTAACATTTTATTTAATAAAGGCCTTTTTAAAATTTTAGGCAATAGGTAAGTTAAATCTGACTGTATTTCACGAAGTTCTTTTTCACCGAGTTTCTAAATCAGGAGGTTAGAATTTAAAAAACTGGAATATTTTCAGAACAGGGAGGCATAATCTGTAGATTTCTTTCTTTAAAAACCAGGCAAGCAAAATCATGTCTGTGACTTTGACAACTTAAGAGTTTTAACTAGAAGATGGAAATTGAAGATAAAAATAAGAGGCCATAGTAGTGAGTTTAAAATATGCTCCAGACAGTCTCTGAATATCTTCACCTTAATTGCATATTGTTTCAAGACCTACATTTTCAGGGCACCATGCATCCCTCTACTGAAAGAAGCCAGTGTGAAAACGAACCATGACCACTGCTTTCATCACTGCTTCTGCAGTCAATATGTAGAACACAGGACTTAAAAAACAGTTATTCATGTTCTTTATATTTAGCCCTTACATTATGGAAGTTTAGATGTCACCTTAAATTTAAATATGAAGTTCAAAACCACTAACATTTTAAATAGATGGCATACATAACAAATATATTGAGAATATATATTATTGAACTAGAGTGCCCTGAAACACGGTGACAATGTGATGCACTATATGGCAGTACATTTAGGATTTGTTAACATAGAATACTCTACTCAAAGCAGATTTATAAAAATACATATTTTACATAAATTATGCTTTTCACAGTAAATTAATATTTATCACATTCCCATGATCTTGGCATAATGTTGTTTTGAAAGAATAGAATTAGACATGTGCAAATTAATTGTGCTCATCATAAATGTCAACTCAAAAAATTTTTTTTTTTCTTTTTGGGGATTCATATGCAGAAAAGCAAACGTGTTCCCCATGTTTTCCCTAGTCTGCTGTGGGCAAGGCTCTACTGTTTTTAATCTACCTGGTCTCCCCGTAGCACACGTAATTCAAGTAAGCCATCTTCCCGTAGGCAGACAGACTAAGTCTATTCTTATGTCAATTTTCTCAATGAAAATCTTTTTCTAGAAATGAATCCTTGAGTTGACAACCTCAGTAAGCTCTGGTTATACAGTTTCTCCCCCTGCTCATAAAAGAGGGGAGCTGGTGCTGTGGTGGCTGCTGTTTAGAACTGAAGGTGATAAGCCTTCTGCCATGGCACAGAATACACCTGAGTGGCATACCTGCTGTGCCTCTTTGAGGGTTATACTCAATACCCAGGCCAGGTCAAAATGCTGAAGGATTGCTGGGAACATGAACTCCATTATGTGTGGAACAAATTCTCCCTGTTCCTGAGGGATCAGTTTGATTCAACTTTATAGATTTTCCATGGAATTTTACATGTGAACTAATGACCCAAAAGAGTTAACACTCAGAAGGGAAAGAAAATAAATTCCTCTGGTCAGAATGATTTTGACTGTGTCCACTGTGATCTACGAAGGACACTAAACTGCTCCTCTGGTACTCGGTGTACACTTCTCTTCCTGTGACACAGCCCTTTCTAGAGTATCACAAAGAAGGAAATCCCACGGCACTTGGCCAAGGCATGCTCAAATAAGCTTTTAAACCCAGGCAAAAAGAGTTAGTGTTTTGCATACAGGGGTTCTTGGTGACTTCCACATTTAAACTTCAGGCTATTAACTTAGTAACAAGGTCATTACTTTTTAAAAAGAAATGCCACAGGCAGGTCATGGATGGAGCCCTTAGCTGTACCATCTGCACAATCCACTTGTGCAAGGAGCTACTGTCATTTCAACCATCTTGGTCTTTCTCAAGCAGCAGAAAGGGCCTGTGCAACCACTGGCAGGACTGTAAGTCTTGGGGCACACATCCATCCCCACTTAGTTAATGAAAGTGAGCAATTAAAAGAAAACATATACCTTATCTACCATGTAGCTGTAGTTTTTTATATGAGTCCCTAAAAAATTGGGTCTTTTATCCCAAACCATTTAGCTTGTTGGGCAAGTGCTTTTGCTGTGTAATAAATTAACACCCAGTCTTGAGAGAGGTCACTTCATCTTAAATAGGACTCTTACTCTTATATACAAATTGATAAGTGAAAATTTTATATAATTTTATATGCATAAGGACAATTTGTTTCCACGTGGCTAAATCCAGGATGATCAAAACACACACTGGGCCGGGACACTCCTAAAAACACATGCACACACACATCCTTCTTAGGGATGGTAAAGAAGCTGAAATGATTAGTCATGGAAGACCATGACCCAAGTAACACCTGTTCTATGTGAAGCAGATCAGTCTAATCTTAACTCATCATTGCTCAAATGGCTTTAATTTAATAAAAAGTCTTAAAGTTTTAATTAGCTAATTTATTTTTAATGAATTCAACTTCTAAGAAGTCTGCCCTCCAACATTCTACACTTGCCTAGTATTCCATCTTGGGTATCGACCACTTCAGCAGTATTTTGCCTCATATATCACATTATAAGACCCAGGAAAACTCTGTCCAGTGGCCTTCCCCTTAGAAGAAGCAGCTTCTTACCTTGCATGAAGAAGGAGCTAGGGAAAGTGCTGGCTGCTGGTTTTGAGGAAGGATAACCTGGCGAGTCCCTATTGTAGTCGGCAGTGCTTGCTGATGGGGCATACACCTGAGGAAGAAGAACTAATTTAGTTTTTTCTTTCTGCATTGACCAAAGTATCTGACGGACCATTACCTTATAAGAGGCAGGGAGAAAAACGCTAAATTTCTACCATGTCCAGTCTAAATCTGATCAAACCCTAGAAACAATGCTCTTTTTAGAATACAAAACAACAAGAACAACAAAAACCACTCAGTATATTTGCAAGAATGGAAAATAAGCAGATATGCCATTTACCAGTCACAGACAAGAACACTGCAAACCACGTCCAGTTGCCAATATACTACATAATACCCAGGATGGTCCTGGAAGTATAAGCATACTTAAAAAAAAAAAAACCAAAACGGATGGCCCAGGAGCACTTGAAACGAAAAAATGGAAAAATATGCATCAAGCCTCTCCCTTTTACTCCACCTTTCAATTTAAAAATTAACTTTTACAGAGAGAGAGGAGAAAGAAGAGCAGGAAAGAAAAAATGAACTATCCAGGCCACATAAAATGATAAATATACCTTGGATTATTAAATTCCCACAGTTTCAGTTTTGCAGAGAAACATGAAAAAGGCCATTAAAAGGCTGGATCTATGTGAGACCATCAAATTCAGTGTGTGCTCAGAAAGGGGGGAAGCCCTCCTTTTTAGTACTAATTATATCTGTGTGTGCAATAAACTTAAAAAGTGTACCAAAACCCCAATTTACTTATATTCATTTACTAACAGTCATGAGACTTGGGAGACCAGTTCTTCATAAAAATATCCTGTGTATTTTCTTGTTTATGTTTCATTTAAACAGGACAGCACATTAGAAAAGCATAAATTCATAAGGTCTAGTTTAACTTTAATTGGTTCCCCCGTTGCTTTTTCTGCTAAATATAATTTTTTTTATCCCCATTTTCGTTTGCTCCAAAAGTTCCTCTCTCCAGATGGTCGGAAAGACTGAAACACTGTCATCCTCTTGATGAAAATGGATACCTTCCTGCCTCCATTTTGAAGCAGGCAGCAGCTCACAAAATTGGCAGTGAGCCTACAATGATATTTACAGGTCACAGCAAAAAGAAAGAGAAATTCACCAATAAAAAGGCAACTGCAGGGTTACCAAAAAATAACTCCCATTTTTTTTTTATAGCACACATCGAATAAACACCCTAAGAAAAATTATATAATTGCTCTCAGAAAACCATGAATCACAAACTAAGCATTAATACAAGGTTTAGGATTTCACAAAGGATAAGTCCACAGAGACAGATGTGGGAAAATATGCATACACATACGCACAGACATACATCAAATAAATGCTACATATGCCCCGCATTGCCCTTGAAAATTGAAAGGTCCTGGAGATTAAACAAAACAAAAACACACCAGAAAAACCTGCTTGCTCTTTAGAAAACAAGGATTTTCCTAAGTCACGGAGGGATATAAGCCCTATATTTCATGGGATTTTATTTTTTAATTTTCTTCACATTTTAAATGTATAAACAGCGATTTGCTTCTGAGCTTACTATTTCCACAGGGCTTACAATAAAGGGGAAAAAAATGTTTTGCAAGTATCTTTTTAAGGAACAAAGAATAAAACTTAAGCCAGAAATCCAAAAACAAATCAATACCCTAAGTTCTGTTAAGCAAAACCCAGTACTTTCTTGAGAACTATACAACTAACAAACAGTTCGGGAAATATTACCAACTGTATTTAGAGAAGGACTTGGGACTAAGCTAAAAAGATGAAGGAAACCATCACCTTCTGGGAAAAGGAGAAACTGAAAATTAAATCATCTCATTCTAATGAGAGAATGATCATGATAGCACTATAATATATCAACATGCTATTAGCCTGGCAGCTACTTGGTCCGTCAATATTAATACAAGCTAAATGTATTATACATTATTCCCAAATTTCAGAAATACATTTACTATAAAACTCAAAATAAATGCTGACCCATATTATTAAATCACCATATTGTTAAAACAATTCAATTCTTTTAAGATAATAGTTTGGATTTAATTACATATTCTAAAACATTATATTTAAACATGTATATTACTATGTCAGCACCACTGAATGATACCTAACAAAACTTATCTTTTTTTTTGGCTTTGGAGGAAATATTTGATATTTCTTTGGGGAGATAAAAACCTTTGATTGATATTGACCATCTAAAAGGAAACTATGAATTATGATCAAGCTCATAGATCTAAGATCACTTGCCCCAAATTCATCAGTACTGCTTGCAGGAAAAAGAATATCTATGGGGTTAAAACGTTTTTATGGTGTTACACTAAGCAATTTCCATTTTTCTGGTGGTATAACACCAAATGAAGACTCTTTAAATAAGATGAAAGTCTTTGCTACGTGAAATGGACTATTTACAGATTTTTTAAAGGCAATTTCTGCATAGTTTATAAATGTCCTCTTTATCTTAATTTACAAATCAGGTACAATGTTACACCCCTTTCATCTATCTTGTTGATTTTCCCCACTTCAAAGTTATTTTTTAAGTTAAGCTCTCTATTTGTTTATGTAAGTAAATATTACATACAATTATACTTTTTTAAATTAGAAGGAATCAAAGCATCGATGTAGTTTAAATCCCAAATTTTAAATATGAGAATAGTTAATAATGAAATAGTGAAAGCAACTTGCTTTTTTATACAGCGTTCTCTATTTTTCACATTTGCAAGTTACTTTCTTTTCAAATGGTGGTCAAGGCATAAGATGGTATTCATGAAAACAAACTGATCCTGATGTTTGTACTTCAGTTTATCTTTATTGTTTTCAACTTTAATGACCTGGATGACCAGAGACTTGTTTTGTTATTTTTACTTCAGTCAACTCTTCTCCAATTTCCAATCAAAAGAGTTCAAAATATGAGTATTTAATAGATGATATTAAATTCAATAAGAAAAGCTCCCATTCATTTAAAAATTATTATTATTCTATGTACACAGACTACTGACACATTTGTTAAATAAAATAGCTTCTGTGTAATAAATATAACAGTAACAAACACCTCAGATTTCATCAAATAGTTGGAATTGTTTTAATGAATAACATCAGAAAATCAGTCCTGTCAAAAATGAAATAAAAATCTCAAACTATGGTATAACACAGTGAAGGGAGCCTAATGATGAAATATGAGGAAAGTCTAATGGGAAATAAAAATCCGAAGTTAAGTTTTTCTCCAATAAGATGACAGGTGGCATTCTGATTCTTCCCACAAGAATGATTAAAGAAATGTGACATTTTTGTTGCCAAATCTGTGGCCGAAGCTTACAGGCCACAGCTCTTTTACTGAATTATTTGTTGAATAAAAGCTTCATGGAAAACTAATAAAGTATATTGACTATGTGAAGTAAGCATCACTATCTTTTCCTCTCACAATCCTGAAACTAATAGTTTTTATACAAAGAAATTTTCAGTTTTACAAAGTTCTTTAGATAATGCTGAACCCTGAGCTGATGAAAAGTGAAAAACGTTTTCATTCTGCATATTTAATTTTCTTGGCAATTAGAGGAGTGTAACTATGGTGCATTAATTCTTCTGTCCAATGTTCCTGACTCTCATTTTACATTCATCAGAGAAACAAGAATATGCTAAGTTCTTCTAAGTTGAGTGACTGTTAGAATAAGAAATACACAAAGCAAGCATGCAAACCAGCAAACAAAATGAAAAGAGCATGCCCCTACCCTTTCCTCTTGAAGCTATTATTTTTATTGGCATCAGTTTCACTTTTGGAGATTAAAAAAAAAAAAAAAAAAAAGTTTGTTTAGTGCCTCTTGTGGAACAGCCTTTGTGTTGGGAGCTTCATATACATCATTTCTAATCTTTACCATTAACCCTATAAGGTGAATATTATTAGTAGTATCGTTCCCATTTGTGCATGGCTGAAGCCTGTAGAGTGGTCAAATGGATTGGCCTGGATTGGCCAGGGTCTGCCTGTCAGTCCACCATTTATTAGCTAAGCAACCTTGGACCTGTTACTTTATCCTCTCATGTCTTCAGATGCCTCCCTGTAAAATGGGAATTACAATGCCTGTTATGCAAAGTTCTTGTGAGAATTAAATGGTATAATGTGCATAAAGCAATTAGAATGATATTTGGCATATATTAAGCATGCAAAAAATGGTAGGTGTTAGTGTTAACGTTGTGTTGCTATTGTCTTTTACTATCTAAACAAATGTGACTCAGGAAGGTTAAGCCACCTTTCCGCATTAAAAATTTATCAAGGGGCAAAACAAGGATTTGAACTGGTCTTCAAGGTCTATGTTATTTCCACTAAAAAAAAAATCCTTTGCCTTAAAAAGGAAAAGAAAGAAGAAAAGATATTTTTAAATATCAACATGAGGCTATACTTTGGTCATAGTTTATAGAAATATTCTTGTGGGGTCTGATAATTACCTTTTACGAAAACAAAATGCGGTAAGGCAGGTATATGGTGAAACCAAGTTTATGTTAGTGAACCTGCTTCCTGAAGTCGGAACTTAACTCTGTGGGACTGTAAGAGAAGTGGTCTTCAGATCACGTATCACGGGGAGTGTAACCGAGTGCCACTGGACGGCAGCCACTGGGGTGTTCCCTTAACATTACTATCCCTTCATGATGCTGCAGGTCCCATCTGCACATACAATTTCCAGGAGAATCTGTTCAGAATAACTAAAATATTAGAATTAAGGCTTTCAGACCCTCACAGAGAGCTACTGTATGCTCTATGATAAGCAGCAAATAGCAAAGCAGAATCATGCCACAGATGCCCAAGTGCTGGCCAAACTCACCCAGTAGCTATGACCTTGGGGGACTTCACGATATTCTAAGCTGTGACATCAAATGCTCAAATGCTAAGGTTTTATTTATTGTGTGCCGCTGATGTTCACAGGCCTGGTCATATGCTTTGATGCTTCCCAGCATCTGACGGGGGAAAGAGACTGCAGGTGATCAGCTCATTGCTCAGGCACCTGGGCTGTACCCAGGGAAGGCCCCTTTAGGCTGTTACAATAGGTGTTGAATGGCTCTGGGGCAGCTTTGGCTCCACATTCAAAAGAACTGAAATGGAGACCATAATTGTTCTGTGAACAAGTTAAAGGTAACTTGCCAGGTGATCTAGAAAGGGGGTGGGGGGCAGGTGGGTGGAGAGGCAGAGATATGTAGAAGAGACAGTCTCCAGAAAGTACATGAACAGATTTGGCAGGTAGGAAAAATAATCCAACTCTGGAGTCAGACCAACTGGGTTCAAATTCCAGCTCGCACAATTAGTTGTGAGGAAACAGCAAACCAATTGATCTCTCAAAGACTTAGTTTACTCATTTGTGAAGTGGAGCTATTGCCTTTTTCAGGGCTGTTGTGAGGATTAGAGATAAACTATGTCAAATATTAATTCCTAATCTGTTGAAGATACTCAATAAATGATATTATTATTTATATCTTGTAAGAGCTACTCATTGCTTACAATTATTTTTAATAAGGTGTATAAGGTGTCTAAAATAGTGCTTGCCAATATGCTAACCATAGTAATATGTGGCTATTTTGAATCTAAATTAATTAAAATGAAATAAAATTCAATATTCAGTCCCTTGGTTGCACTAGCCACATCTGAAGTGCTCAAGAGCCACCCATGACTATAGGCTACCACATTGGACAGCACCCACATAGAACCTTCCCACCATCGCAGGAAATTCTACTGGACAGCGTTAGTCTAGAGTCATTCCTGTTGGCGACGAGTCCTACTGGGCCACATGGGCCCTGCCCTCTGCTAGGGCAGCCAGCACAATCGTGTGAGCTCATTCATACTCTTATCTTTCCCTTAGGTTGGGAAAGCAGGAACTCTTCTCTTGGACTAATGGGAAAGGCCAATTCTAGGAATCCACAGTACCTGTCATACAGCTGGTAATCAATAAATGCTGACTTTATTAGCTTGCAGGGCATTTAGGTTTTACTTTTATTTATCATTTTTATAGTCCCTTATACTATTACGTATTTCTTAGAGTCCTTTTTTTATATCCATCTTCCAAAATGCTTGCATGAGATACCAAGTGGTACGCCAGAGAAGAGTATCTGTGGCCCCAGGTTTCTGAATACATGGGAAGTAAAAGTAAGAAACTCTTAAATTGCAGTTTTGTTCTTTGCCTCTAGGGTCTCTGACAAAGAAATTAGAGTTAGACGTGGTGTGATCACTTTTTTTTATACAATAAAAGTTGAAACTTTAACTTTTTCTGATCATGTGTTTTCACATTATTGAAAACTTTCCTCTGGTGTACTAGCTCTTCCTTCTTCATATTCCTTTTTTTGCTTTAATTTTTAAAAATCTTCTTCACAGACACTCCTTTCTCTTTTCATGTTACACCTCCACCTTCTGTCCTAGGTCCTGCCTCTTGGCATCATATTGTTAAAGCTCAAATGGATTCAACCTTGTTTTACAAATGAGCAAAAGGAAGAGGTTAAAGGGCTTACCCAGAGACCTGGACAGAGTCCAGAGCTCCAGACATCCCACCCAGTCCTCTTGGTACCCTCCTTGCTAAGGTCCTTTCTAACTTTCTAACTTACAGATACTGATGGACAGTAAGATGGCATGAAAGGTTAATAAACAGATTCAGGTAACACAGTTGAGTATCTTAGTGAGCTATTTAAAGGCATTTAATAATGCTCAACAGCATATAACAATGAGAACAGTCCAAGAGTGCAAAAAGTCAAAACTGAAAGAAAAAAAAAAACACTACAAGAATAAGGATCATTCACCTTATATAGTCTCAGTGTCTTCTGTCAAGTAAAGGAATATTTACTAATGGAAGAAGAATACTCCCACCTTCCCAAGTGATGGCTGAAAGGCCCATTTGCAGTATAACCACATAATAGGAAACGTGTTTAGCGATAATACAGACCTAACTTTCTGCAGTATACTGACAAATAGATGGCTATTTAAGGGTTACATATAAATGGAAAATTCCAAAGGTGTGGTTGTTGGAATTGTGAAGCTTTCATTTCCATCTAAAACATCTGAAATTTTTTAAGGAATTAACTGAATAGTTTTAAGAGCCGCACAACAACTCATAATATGAAGAGTTTTACTCCCCAAACTACTTTTATCAGCAGTTGTAAAAAAGTTATAGTTCACAATTATCTAAAACTTGTACAAAATGTACCATTCATGTACATGGCATTCATATTTTATTTCCCCTAACCAATGACCATTCTTCAACTCTATTGCATCATAAAAATATATGAAAAACAATATGCATATGATCCACCAAAAGAAATTCCCTAGATACGTAATATATTTAGAACATCAATCCTTATGAACATATGGTCATAAACTTATTGCAAATATCACATATAATTTTTCTTACTCTTCTAGATATTAGCTGAGTCTTGATCAATGATTCATGAGTAAATTAAATCTGAAGCTAAATCCTGTAAGTGAATTTCAGCCAAGAGTTTTATACTTTTCACCCATCAAATTTCCTTTTCTGTGTTAACAAGTAGCAAAATTGGACAAATTTTAATTCCTTCCCATGTTTATGTCTGTACCGATCTTTCAAAAGATCCTCAAAGGCGGCAACAGGAAGGAGAAGCAGGGAACTGAGTGATCTGCTCTACAGTGGGATCAGAGACACATGAGCAGGCAGGGATGGACCGAAGCCACCCCCCACCCCGTGCACTTTCCTACTGGTGCACCCAGCCTGCAGCAACCTCAGGGATGGCACAGAAAAAAAAGTGAGCTGAACTGAAACTTAAGTGTACACCACTTGTGTGCAAAGCACACCAGGAGCTACAATAAACCTGATGTTCTTTATGACCAGCAGCTCTACCTTGTTCTTTCTTCTCTTCAAATAAAAAGGCCAGGATATTGTTACGTTTTTTTATATAGCTAGATGCAGTCTGTTTTTCAAATCTCTAAATCAAATTTCAAACTCAGTAAAAATGAGCCCATATATCACTTGACATTTATAGAAATTTGAGAGGAAAAAAGAAAACCCTGCTTCAATTTAAAAAACAACAGCATTAAGACAAGGACCACTAAAAATTCTAGAACAAAATTTTAACTCGTTATCTACATAATGTTCTGTTATTTTGGAAGCATTAACTGCCAGCATAGGTAGGACTGGGTGAACTCCACAGTGGTCTCATGTATGAAGAGCATTTGAGATTTTTAAGCTGTTTTCATACACTATCCTACTGCATTCTTACAACCCTCCAAATGAGGTATGAAGGGAGCTGCCAATGAAAAACAATGATAAAAAGTTTAAAACTTTCTAAATGTTACAGTTTCCTAGCTTAACTCACTAGCACTGGAAAAAGACCTGGTCCTAAGGTTTGCCAGCCCCAAGCTCTTACCACAGCTGGCATGACAAAATGATGACAGTGATAACAGATAACACTTTACTTACGATATGCCAGACACTGTTTCAACAAAATTGTACATAGACTCATTTTGTCTTTACACAAATTCCATTGTTTTATCATCCCTATTTTACAGATAAGGAATCTGAGGCACAGAAAGGTGAAGTAACTCGCCCAAAGTCACAAAGCTAGCTAAGTAGCAAAATACAGATTCAAAATCCTACAGTCTTCTTCCAGAATTTGAGCTCTTAATAATTATGCTACAGCATTATCTGTTGATAGCTAAGAATTCTCTCCAGGGTGCTCATGGACTCCTACCAAAACCCAGCTTTCTAAAGTCCTGGGTCCCATCTGCTGCTGGGCCATTTAGCACACAAGGGCCTGAGAATGCTGTTTTGCCCAATGAGAAGAATACAAGATGATCTCTGTCAGAGAAGCACAAAAGAGGTTCCCGTGTGCTTCTACAGGAAGGAGGCCCATTCATCTGTCTTCCAGACATGAAGCTGAGGTACCATTTAATGGTACTAGAGGCAGACAGAGGTTAACTAATCAGATGAGAGTTACACCGGTGTTTAGACTCAGGACTAAATACCAGCACACAAAGCTGGTAAACGCTACCTTATTATTTAAAGCATTAAAAAGTGTGAACATAGTCTCGTCTATGTGTACGAACTAGCCTTTGGCTCCAAATAGTTCTTTTAATTTTGACACCTGCATTTCCCTTGGTCTTGGCACTGAGCAGACACTCTATGTCTGCTATCACTCTCCACGTGGCGCCTCACAGGAATGCCCACTGCCAATGTCCTAGGTGCCCAGGCCTTAACTGAGGGTGCCTTAAATAGATTAAGTTACACCTGGCTAAAGAGTTCTTGAAACACTTAATTGCATAAAATTTGGTCCAGGTGAAACCAGACTGCTTCCTGGTTACATTCCTCAGGTTATTTACTCACATGGGACTCGGCTTCCTCACCAAGCTCATGATCCGCACAGATAAAAGACCAGGGATGCTAAGTGCATCACAGCTCTTTAGTACGTTCTAAACACTTTAGTTGTTTTCAAACTTTTATTTAATGACTGCTGAGCAGAAATTAAAGATAATATTAAGAAGAACCTGCCTTATTATTTCTGTTTATTATTCGATGTAACTAAATTGTATCTCTATGTAAACCTACTATACTGAATTCATGATTGTCAATTATTTCTAATGGACCATCTCCCATCTTAATACTTTTCCTCCTTTGGTGACCCCATTGTTTGCCTTTTTTTTAATATGATAACTGCTGTTTCATTAGGAGGTGTTGGAACATCAAAAAACTGTTGGTTATATATGCCAATAAATAGCTTTGTGACTGCTGTTTCATCAGTCAAATGAGGGCAGCAGGTCTTCTGGATGAAAATAAATTCTAGGATTCTACAATAAAGAGACAAATTAATTTTAAGTTTACACCAATGTTGATTATTGTTTTTCTTCTATATCTTACTGAATGCTAAGAAGGCCTGTTGAGGAGAGTCAATCATGGAAAAAATATGGTCCAAAAAAAAACCTATCATGAAGAAATGTGCAAGTGTGCTTTTGGGTGTGTGTGTGTGTGTGTAGTACCTGGCACAGAATAGGCTCCAATAGTTACTAAGTGTGTACATGAATGAAGGAAAAACACACCACACACAAGATACACATTAAACTAAGAATAACATCATAAGATAAAGATAAATACTCATCAGTTCAGCCAAAATGGTTTTATTACATTTCACTTCTTGATGAAGTGTTTAGGGCTAAGCTTTCTTTAGATGGTGGATAATGGTCCCTATTTATGAACCCCAGTTCAAAGCTGATGCCTTAAAGCCTAAAGCTGACATACTTCCTTGGATGTTAAAAAAGGGGATCTAAGCTCAATAAGCCTGGGTACCACTGAGCTAAACAAATTAATTTCATCACTGCAGATCTTCACCAATGCATATTATTATGAGGAGTAAAACCCTGCGTCCCTCAGAAAAATTCCACAGCTACAAATCCTCTTTTCAACACATCTCTGATCATCTCCCATCTTCAGGAAATGCTCTCATAGTCTGTTAACAGTTATTACACCTTGATATGGTGAGTGCTCAGATCTTATCCCAATAGTTAATTTTTAGAAAGAATGAGTAAAACGGAAAAGGAATAAGGGTACTGAGAGGCCTTTTCCAGAAGGAAACATAAAAGAAAAATGCTGATTACTTTATAGTTTCACCTTGCACAACCCTAAATGTACTATTCCTATCCCTCCAATCCGGGTGTGTTCAGCTCTGGGTTTGTACATAACAGGCACTGATGCCCAGAGAGCAATCATTCCCAAGCACACACTCCTTCCCAAGAAGCAGGAGGGCTTAGGAAGAAAGCTGTGTCAGACAAAAGCAAAAAGACACACTTTCAAGAAGAGCAGCGATCTTTCAAGAAGAGCAGCGATCCAGAGCAAGAATGAAAAGGCAGGGAGGACACATTTCTAATATTGAAAAGACAAACAGAATAATCAGAGAAAACTATTCACGAAAGGGGATATGTACTTCCAAAAATATCTTCTTTGAACTTGAATTTAATTGTATAAAAGGAAATTTGGTAAAAAATTCTAGGATTAATAATTACAAAAAGGTCACATTTTCATAGTATTTTAAATTACGAAGACTTTTTGCTTTATTTTATACTCACTTTGGGATAGACTGTCTAACTTAGAGGTCAGCCATCCCACCCATTTTATAAATAAGGAAACAGAAGGTGGAAAATTATAAATATTTTCCTTTCCCAGGAGTTAAATGACTGGGGATGGGGGCAGGAGAGGGGCTCTAACCTGGGACAGTTTACTCCAAATCCCAGGTGAGAGTTGATAGCACTTGATCAGCATATCCTTCCCAACCATGTGGAGTCTAAGAAGCTAGAGGCCAAACATTCATATTAGTAAATGATAACTACCAATGCTAAGCAGTGTTACACATGAACTCTGTGCTGTGCTTTGAAGCATCAAATTTAACTCTGGGTGCTTCACCTCGATGCCTCCTTCTTCTGCTTACCAAGAGAACTGTTATGAACAGTGAATTTACAACCTGGAAAGTTTTGAACAGGAATCGCTGCCCTGGTACACTGTAAAATTGTTACCCCATCCTCTCTTTCACAGAGCTGAAAACAGTACCAATTATCTTTTTTTCTGTCAAAACATATGGCCCTAACTACTTTCAACTGAAAACAAAAGCATGAAATAATTACCAAATGTATGACTCTTGTGGCACAGATTGAAATGAAAAAATAAGTATGCAAATTGCCAACGTCTATGTCCAATCACCTGCCTGTCTACCCATTCAAATACCCTCTCCACCCCGCCTCCTCCTCCATGCCCAGTGCAAAGTTTTAGATAAACTCAGCCAGCAGTATTTCACTGATTTAACTCATGGCAGAGCTTCTAGAAAGCACAAGGCTAGGTGCTTTGGTGCATACAAAAAAACTTAGAAGGCCAGAATTTCCATTAGGAGGTGGATGAGGGATTTAAAACTTACACCAAGCAACAACTAGAAAATGCATGAAAGTGAGTAGTACAAACTGTGTACGCAAAAGAAATGCAAAGGGGATTATCTCAGTAGGAGATGGTTATTCATTGAAAACTTCTAAAAGTGGTTCCTTTAATAAAAAAGAGTATTAAAATATTCCTGAAGTGGAGTTGGGCAATAGAAGAACAAGTAATCAACAATAAATAGCTCATAGCTTCAGGAATATTTAAAATATAACTAAGTTGACGTTCTCTAATAATTAAATTTCAGATTTTTTTCAAGTGATCTAATTTTTCTTAATTTTAAAGACATATGCTTTAAAGATCTGCTACTTGGCTACCTCAAGTATTTTTCTGGAACAAAGAAGTTACAAATAAAAATAACAGTAATTTCTTTAATGATAAAAATTACGGCAAGAATGCTGCTGTGATTTCAAGAAATAAAATCTCTGATTTAAAAAAAGCTGCTTTTTTTTCAATAATTTTTAATTTTTAACATAGAAAATAAAAAATCCAGGTGACTGCTTAATATCAGGATAATGAAAACAACTTAAAATTCTTCAATGAAAGAGGAACACAGCAGTTTTATGTAAGAAAAGGCTCAGAATTGATTTTTGTCTTTTTACTTCTTTCTTTATAAATTAGTATCTAATGAAAAATACACAGAAAAGTTAAAAAGCAGGGCATGTTTGTTTCATTTTTTTTCTTCGTCCAGCTAAAGAAAACTTCGTTAAAATAGATAGTTCTTTGCTTACATAAGTAGGAAATATTAGGTACTTAGACAGACAGACAGAGAGAGATGGATGGATGTATATGTATGTCTAGTGTACATGCGTAGAGGCAAATTTGTGTACATGATGAAATTACAGGTTTATACAACACAGTAGCAGGGGAATGGGGATTTAACCACTTATGGGGTTTCCTTTTAGGGTGATGAAAATGTTTTGGAATTAGAGGTGGAGGTTGTGCAATATTGTGAATATAGTACATGCTACTGAACTTTCACTTTAAAATGGCTAGTTTTATGTTATGTGAACTTCACCTCAATGAAACAAAAGCAAACAAAGCATAGTAGCAGGCCCATGACTTATGTGCTATCTATACTTCACAAAAAAATATCAGTGTGGAGCCATCTATAAGGAGGTGTTATTCTAATAGTAGGGAGGACCTATGACAGGTCATGCATCTTGAGCAGTAACTGTTGTCATCAGTTGCTATATGGAAAACTTAGGTAAATAATGTAGCCAAGGGAGAGGAGGCTGAGCTTCCATGGAAATAGTAACTGCTCTCTTACTGAGGTCAACTCATGGATGTCTTTCTTTATTAGGAAACCCAGTATATGTTCTTTATTCTACAAAGAGAATGAATTCATAGTTCTCTCTCACTGCCAAAATGTCTTAAGTGTGTCAACCAGCTATAGATAATGGTCCCTAATATTCTGTAAAGGGCAGGAAATCTTTCTAGGTTTGGTTCTATCAGTAATAACTAACCACAGGTAGAACATTTAATCTTTCTCTCAATCTTATGTTGTTCACTTGGAAAATACAGATCACAACATCTGCTACCTATTACAAAGAGACATGGTACAAATAAAACAAGATAATGCGGTGAGAAAACACCTTGAAAAAGTATGGTCCTCAAGGGATCTAATTTGTATAACATGTCCAGCATCCTGTTAATGCTAAAAAATATTTTTTATGGTTCTCTTAAGTGGATAACTTCTTGATATGTGGACAGCCTAGTCAGTCCTATTCTTTAAAAAGCAAAATAGGAATGTGTACTAGTGGTATAACAGAGAGTGATATGGACCAAGAAACTACCAGAACAGAATGAGTTCAATGCATTTTAATTGCCTGTATTCATCTTATACATTTCCCCAGCACTTCACTTTATAAAACTGTGTCTTTTATAAATGACACAGGTCTCTTCTCCCTTATCATACTATGTGCTCCTTATGGGCAGAGGTTGTAATTTAGAGGACATTCAATGCAATAGCTTACTCACAGTAGGTGCCCGATAAATATTTATTAAACAAGGGAACTTTACAAGTAAAAGAGGATGAATTCTTTCCTTCACTTATAAACTTTGGTGTTGAAGTGCCTTGCAGAAGTTTACTCCATGTATCTTTCCTCAGAAACACTATCCTCTAAATGATGAATGGCTTCCTTAGGGTTCTGCACATGGAAGTGGCCCTCTGGTCCCAGGAAGATGTCATATGGAGCTAACATAGAAATATAGCACGTTGCAACCAGCATCACACAAGGAGCTCATCCACGTACACATTAAGAATATCTCTGACTTGCCATATTTGAGATATCTGTACCTTGGTTTCTGTGTCCAGATTTTAAAAATAAATATTGCATGAAGTTAACAACAGTCAGTCTATGATTTTAATTTTCCAAAGAGATTCAGAAACTTAAACAGAAATAAAACGCAAGTTAAGACCATGCTACATTTGCCATCACCTTTAATGGTGTTTCCTACAATTACCATCTGAAAATCAAATGGGAGTAACCAATAAGGTGGCAAAATACAGGCTCCAAGCTCAAGTTGTACTCACCACTTACAAAACTCCCTTTTCATATGCTCATCTAACTCTTCCTCTTCTTTCAAGTCCTATTTCTTCTGAACTGATTAGTCTGCAAATGCTCACTATGCCCTTTGCATGGGTCCCACCCTGTGTTGCTGTTCTGTTTTCTATTTAGGTCTTTTTCCCCAAATATGTTATAATCTCCTGTGTGTATGGATCTCATTCTTTCTATGTATACCCTCCATGTCTGGTGAATAAGATATTAATACTTATTTCTTGGTGATGGTGATAACGATGATGATGAAGAAGCATCATGTGATGACCTTTCTCCACAACTTTACCTTCCTTCCATGCCCACCACTCCAAAACAAACAAACAAACAAAAATCTCCTCAAGAGCTTGTTGCTACCGGTAAACATCACTTTTATCTCTCAGCAACATCTGACACTACCGGCTATTCCCTCCTTCTGGTCAGATCTGCTTTCCTGGGCTTCTGTGCCAGTTTTTATAGTGTTCCTCCTGCCCCCCTGGACTTGTAAACCTGATTACCTACTGGGCATACCCATCTGAACGGCTCCTCCTTACATGTAGGATAAACTCCTTAACAGAGCACACTAACATAAACAGTGTCATGATCTGGCCAGTGTTTATCTTTCCAAAAATACCTCTTACGATTACACTTTTGCACTGTGAGCTCCAGCCATTCTGAACTACTTTCGGTTCCTCGCATACAGCATGCTCTCTCCTGCTTCCAGATATTACTCTTGCATTCTGTCTGCTTCAATCCCATTCATCCTTGACCTTCAGCTCCCCTGGAACAAATGTGGGACAGGTGCCCCTCCTACGTCTACCTTTAGCAGCACATACTCGTCCATCCATGCATTTGTCAAATAGCATTGTAGTCATCTGTTTTCTTTTCTGTCTCAGGTCTGTCTTGTTCAGTTATATTCTAGCACCTGACCCACAGTAGGCATTCAATAAATATTAGCTGAAAGAAGTAACTATCTTGGGTCAAGCTTCTTACCACCATTTGAGTGAAGGTGTTAGGAAAAGTACATTAAAATGTTTTTTTTTAAACAACCAAAATAACTCCTTAAATAAGAAACACAAAATCCACTGTCTCTCTAAAACTTAAAAATGATAATCTCAAGAGACAGGGCTAGTCCAAAGAGCAAATACAGGATTCTGTCCAAGGGCACATCAATGACTTACATTCAGGGGGAACAGCGTAAAGCTCCAACTGTTTTTGTTTCCTGAAGTCTTCTGTGTCCTGCTCCTCTACTTAAAGCCAGATGCAGAGGAACAAGATATCAAAGGAGAGAGGATACAAGGGCTCTGAGAACTCTGCAATCGTCACAGGATTTAGAAGCCCAGTGTTAGCTCTTTTGCGTGTAATGTGGGAAAGAGAAGGCAAACTTCCATTGCCTGTGTGTCCACAGAGTTTGGTAGTGAACCAAGATCTGAGCCTGGTAGCGCAGGACCTGGCTTCCCCTGCACTGCCAAGGGAGGGTACTATTCATTTATATTAGTTTTTACCTGAGGTGGCTTTTGGCATTGATTTAACACATAGTACTGACTTTGGGGCCAGTTTCTCACTAATGATGCTTTTCTTCTGTTTTATGCCAGTCACCCCAAAGAGGGCTATATCAACATGACTGTTCCTAAGGTGAAATGTTCTGTGGTATTTACTAAAATTGTCTGATGTGAACCAACTGGGTGAGAAAATGCTAAAATTTGCATTTCCTTGAAATGTGATGCTATTTTCGAGCTTCCAGTTGAAAAAATTCAAACTGCAAGTAATTAAGTGTGGGGGAGCACAACAAAGGTGGCTCATATTTAGGCACATGGTAAATTGATTTGCCATTGAACTGGTAGGCTAATATTAGGAATGGGTAAGCCAAGCCATGCTTTGTGTTTGTTCAATGTCTCATACTATTTTTCAAATGTCACGGGCTCAGCAAAACCCAAAACACATTTTCTCAGCACTTCTCTCAATTTTTCAACCCATATGTATTTCTAAAGAAGTTTAATTCATATGTTTCTGATTTATTTACATGTAAGTCATCAGAATGTTGTTTTGTAGGAACTATTTGACGTTCAGGAAGCCTGCTGAGTCTTTCCTTTGAGGTTTTTTCCCCCTTAGAATCAGGAAGCCATGATTTGCAAATAGTAAAAAAAGAAAGAAGGTCATCAGAATCCCTAATTTTTTTTTCCTGAGAGGTTCAAATTTTGTTCAAAAGTTATATCCTGTAAAGTCTGAGTGCAATTCTAAAGTTGGCAGACTTTGTATTTTCCTGCTCCTAATTGACACTGCTCTACTTGAAGTCAGTAATGTCTTCCTTGTGGACATAAAAGTGCATATTTGCAATGTATGAGTAACAAGAACAGATCCTAAAGAGAGGTGATGAGCTCTTCAAAGATGAAGTGAATGCACTCTGTAACGTGGTATCTGGGGCAGGGGAGGGGGTCCTGGCACCAAGAGACAGGAAAGTAGCTATCGCCTCTCCACGAGAGTCCTGCGAAAATGAACAAAACGCATTCCACTGGGAATTTCACAAGCACTCTCTTTCCTTAATATATAAAAGTCTGATACGAGTGTGGTCTGATGGTTATGTTTGCCTATATTAAAAAATTTTTAAACTTCATAATATAATTTTATAAATATTTCCTGATTTGTGAATAACTACAAACTAAAAAAGAAAACTTCAAAGGACAGAGTTAGTTCAAGGACCCCTATTATTCAGACTTTTGACAAAGCAGGTTCTCTTTTGTTAATAAGGAATAAGATACTATATGTTTTAGGCATATGTGGAAGGGCTCTTCGTTTTTTAGCATCATTGGTGACTACAGAAACACAACCACCTTAAAAGATAATGTAGAAGAATGCAGCACTATTTTAGAAGAGCGAGCCACATTGTAACAGCAGTGGATAAAACTATTTTTAAAGGAATTGTACATTAAAAAGGTTGCCTTCTCTGCAATCTTCCCTAAATTTCAATTCGAAAATCAAATTAATGCTGGGTAAGACGCATATAGCCTGTATCTAATGCTATCTCATACCTCCGTAGTGGCTCTACACCATAAACCCACATTTCCCACCAGACTCTTTGTCCCATATGAAGGGAAACAGATTAGGAATGC
Source organism: Choloepus didactylus (assembly GCF_015220235.1). NCBI lineage: Eukaryota > Metazoa > Chordata > Mammalia > Pilosa > Megalonychidae > Choloepus > Choloepus didactylus. The sequence goes on along the minus strand of NC_051322.1, from coordinate 25,078,092 downwards.
TGGTTAATCTGAGCAGCAACTGAAAGATTTCTACCTACTACACCTTTCAAGGCTGAGATATCTCTATTCCCTAAAACTCTTCCATTTTCCCATTTCAAAACCAGAGCAGTGTTATGGCTGAGTAGATCCAAAAGTCTTCTCAAATCAAACATCTCTCCAGCACAGCTGCTAAGTGACCCAATATGTTCCAAGACAGGCTCATAACCCATACACTACATTATTTTGCTACAAGCCGCCAATATTTTATATTTCAGGAAAGCAACATGTAAAAAAAAAAAAATTACCAACAGGACTTCTTGATACATCACTCTTCAAAAGCAGCTAATAATGGCATGAGCAGCAAGTAAAAGTGTTATATCTTAAGATGTCAAACTGAATGGTGATTTAAGGTTGTATGTGTGTGCATTAAATATCAGGCAGGTAAACAGCCACTGCTCAAATGTGTCACTAGAGTAAATCAACTAATTGCTATTTGCTATGAATTCAAACACATCTCATAGGACTAAAGCTATTACACTGTAGGAACATTACTAAATAGCAGAATGTAATAATTATAAAAAATGTTAAAAAAAAAACAACAAAACAATCATTATACCAGTATTTCAATCTGTATATCAGGTGAAAGCTTGGACAGAGGAAAAAAAGTGGCCTTAGGCAAATATCTTAAAACACAACCAATATCCACTGAAAAAATATAGTCAGTTTTCTCTACAGAATCTATCATACAGAGGTCTCCCTGCCATTTAAGTCAACAATTTAAATCTTTAGTTGTTGCTATTTATCAATGAAGATGAGCTCGAATATAGAAATAGATATACGAAGAAATGTGTCAGGTATTATGATATTATGAGTAGGTTTCAATAGCTGCTGTTCAACTAATAATTCATCTCATATTTTTTCCTTTTTTATTTTTAACTTTTTTTTGGAGGGGGGATTGGTTCGTTTTGTTTTGTTTTGTTTTTGAGTCCTGGTTTATTGGGTTTCCATTTCAAAGACGGTAGACATTTACTCATGAAATACCACACTATCTTTTTGAACTATATAAATTCCTAATTGTGAGTAATATTTTGAAATGCAATAGCTGAAGTGGAAAAAGTCACGTCTTCATGGACTACCCATCTGTAGAGCAGATTACAAGACGTGAATTTGAGTACATTATAGAAAAATGTTACTCTGAAACAAAACATTTTCTTGGGTAGCATTAAAAGTGTCTATAATGTTCTTTTCTCCTCTTTGCCTCTCTGTTCCCACAACCAGGCCCTCCCTTGGCATACTTGCAGATGCAATCCCTGCTGAGCAGCCCTAATGAGGAGCCACTTCCTGGCACCCCTGACTGTCACAAGTTTAGAAGGAGAGAAGTCACCCTGAATGAGATGGATGCACCTCCAACATCTCGCTTCCAAAGGGCAAGTGTGCACACAGATACACATGCCCTCATTTGCTCTTCCATTTGGGGCCTGAGATGAATGGGAAGTTAGAAACTCGAAGAACTTCTAAAGCTATCCTCCTGCCCCTCCGCAGCATCCTTTCAAACAGACTCAGAGAGATGCCTCAGATGAAACACACACACACACACACACACACACACACACACACACACACATTAATCTCGATCGCTGCTATTTTTCAGCATCATTTCAATGTTTAACAACCTGAACTAATAGCCGTCTTAAAACATGTCTCTAGCTTCTGGAAGGAACCCCCCACCCCCACCCCCATCTAGTTTTTAGCTTTAGTATATTTCTGATCATCTTGATGGACTGACCTGCTCTGGGATTTTAACAGAGAGTGAACCATTTTTTTTTGTTTGTTTGTTTTAATTGAAGGTCCTTAATGTGGGCCACATGTTTTTGGCAGTGATTTGAAAGTACAGAGGAGGCAAGGGCAGGGAATGCAAAGTGGGAGGGAGGTGGGGAGGGGGGAGAGAGGGGGAAAGTGGGGAGGAGTTGGATGATGAAAAGACCAGTTCCACAAGCGAAGTGCATTACCAATCCAGAGTGGAAAGGGCCGGAAGGAAAACCCACCCACCTCACCCCTGCGTTCATTCTATCAACCTGAAATTGCTGCAATCAAAACCATATGTCGGTTCTTCCAGATCTTTCTCACAGGACAAACATGCAAAGGGCCTCAGGCCTGGCGTTGCCATCAAATGGTAATTGATACCATATGAGCCACAAAATAGAAAAGCACATGCAGGCAGCAACCTCTCTTACTGCACCCCCACCTTCCAATCCCTTTCTTGGCCCCCTGAGAGGGATGAAATTGCAGGTCTTGCCGAGCTGCTAAGTGCACTGTGCACCATGAAAAACAAGTGTATGTGGCTCCAGTAACCACCTGTAAATCAGAGAGAAAGGAGGGCCCACTAGCCAAAGAGCTAGATCCAGCGAACAGGAGAAGGTGAAAGGTTACTCTGGGTTAATGCAAGGTCATCGATCATGGGGGAAAATGAGCGCAGGTGTGAAGCAGATCACAGGCCTGGGAGCAGGGAGTGACCTCCCAGGTCCCCCAACACATCCGGCCCGGAGAAAGCCAGTCACTGCTCAGCCACATCTGTCTTCCTCTCCTCTGCAAGGGAGATGCTGGGAACGTGGAAACCACTCCCCAATTACAAGGCAATTAGAAGAAAAGTGACCCCAATCCATATCTGCTGGTTTCCTTTCCTGAAGCACATTCTTGCATACCATTGTTCTCACAGAAGAAGAAAAAATACCAAGGAAAACCCGTTGAGCTGGAGGTCCTGGCAATTGCTGGTTGGATGTAATACAGTAGGTAAAATCCATCTTTTCTTTCCACCGACTCTGACAGAACTACAAGTAGCTCGCGGCTCTCGCCTCTGCATGTATATATTTTCTTATTAACTCAATCGGGCAGAAATTTGCAGAGATTTGTTTGGATTTAAAAGTCACAATAGAATGTCAGTTTTACCAACCAAGGCTCATTCTGTGGTGAAATGTACAGCTCTGGACCAAACAATGCACCACACACAGCTATTTGTTCCAATTCCTTTACCAGCCGCTTCTGAACAAACAACTAACTTATTCTAAACACATGCAATGGGTCTACGTTTTCTTCTTTCTGCCTCTCCCATTATATGTGATATTTTAGTCTTTCAGATCTTACGAAGTTTAAATATTTTCCAGATGGGACTAAGGAGCACAGACCCATGTAAACACTCTACGTTATAAAAGGATCAACTAAATACTTAAAACAGAAGAGGAAGATAATGTTATTTCTGTGTGAGAAGTAACGGAGTGAGCTAACATCGAAAACTAAAAAGAGGGACACAAACCAATTTTCATTTTCCTCCCCCAAATTATCAAGGACTAGCTGATTCACCGTCATTTAGGTCATCCTATCTATTTGTATCTATTCCAATCAAAATCTTTCCGGAAAAAAAAAAAAAGATGATTTAAGCTCAATTTACAATTCAATACATCTAAATACAAGAAAGAAAACTGTGGTCGTTAACCTCATGATAAATACCATTGTTCTGCAGAGGGAATATTAGTAAGGCCTGTTAATTCCATACATTTACCCTGCCCCTAAGCAGTCCTCTCTTCCACTAAAACTGTACCCCAAAATCCCTGAACGAGGTGGCATCTTCCAGGGATTCTGATCCCAGAGGCAATCTAGGAATAGTCACAATGACACTCAGCATCCATCCAACAGAAAAGGAAGTGAATACATGGAGGGAATAGAGTAACAAGGGCAGCAAATGAAAATGAAAGTTCTGGTGAATGGCAGGGAAGAAAGAAGTAGGGGAAAGCAAATGGGCAACATACAAGTTAAAGCAGCACAGGGTAGCTTGAAAGGTGTCAAATCAGGCAGGCTCGGGGTAACCACTTTGGGGAGACTCTGACCTTACCTCTGCTTTCCCTTCGTGGTCCAGTCAACATAACCCTGAGTCTGAGCATCTGCATTGTTTAAATTTCATCCTGTGGTGGTGTTTGCTGATTGGTCAGACATGGCTGACAACATCAGGACAGCAATCTGACAGACAAGGAGCAAGCAGGACCACAGCACAGAATTCATAGTAAGAGGGAGAGAGGAAACTTCATGCTGGATATATGAAACTCAGACCCGCAGCTGACTGCCGCGAGGCCCGTGGCTCGCCCAGGGGTGGGAGGGCCTAGGATGAGATGGGGGAGGAGAGCATGGAGAAGAGGAGGTGGGACAAGACCTGCACCCAAATGCTTCCCCCTGGATTAGCTGCATCTGGACCACGTTTAGTAGCTTCCTCTTGCCACTCCCAGTTCCTGTTACCTCCTGGGAATACAGGAGGCTTCTCTCCCTGCATGTCATCTTTGCAGAATGAAGGTGGTGATGGTGCTGTTTCCGATCTGGGATTTAGTTGGTGTCCTTTATTTATTTATTTAAAAAAAAAAAAAATTTTTTTTTAAATATCTTCCAAAGGATACAGAAACTGCTAAAAGAAGGCTGATTGACAAAAGCAGTCCACATAGATTTTTGCTAAGGAGAGGAATGGCCTCCAATTGAATGAACTTCTTTGACTAATTGATAGCTGTAAAGCAGATGACCAGAGGTAAATGCAAAAGACGAAAAGGCTGAAGGTGTTTGGAAATGGTGTTGTAGAAATAAAGAACAGAGAGAGAAGAAAGAAAATAGCTTCCAAGGGGGAGAGGAAAGAGGAGCCAATAATACTGAGATATGAGATACATCCTTATTTTGACCCAAATGCCTAGCGCTTTCCAGGCCAGCAGGAGCCACTGGGACTCCCTGAAAGCAGCTGTGCCTGGCCACAGTTGGCCCCCACTCTCTCCCAGTTTTGCAGTGAATACGTACATACACACACACAGCCCTGACCAGCCTGCTGGCCAACAGATACAACTGAGTATAAATGTTCCCTCATGAAGATTCATATGTAGGGTTTTCACCTTCAATGAAGGATCAATTTTAGTTTATTAGAACACCCGCCTTCATGTTGTTCACGAAAATGTGTATCAAAATTAGAGGAACAAAGCAGTAAAAGAAATCAATGTGAGTAAAAGCGGAGGTCCAGTGTGGACAGAGGAAATTCTGGGCAGGAGAAGAAGCCAAGGAGGCAGAGGTACCCACAGGGGCAGGGTTTCCTCCAGAGAAGGAAAATACAGTGGGTATCAAACAAACTGGAGAAGCATAGAGAAACGACCGAAGAGAAAACATCCGTAAGACAACAGGAAGTGAGGATAGGAGATAAAAAGATAACGCAATAGGGACCATGTAGAAATTCAGAAAATAGACACTAGTTTGTCAGAAGCATAAAGAAAGTTCCTTGGGATTTTCAAAATTGTAAGTTATAATTTTGCTAAGTGTACATCATTTAAAAAACATCACAGACTGAGGAAACTATAGGAAAACAATTTCACACATTTTCCTCTGAATCCACTTTTTACCTTAAAAATGACATTCCATAATTTCTAGCATCTGTTTATACTTGCATGAAGCAACAATAAAAATCCCACACAAGGGTCTGAATTTCCACACAATTCCTTGTAGTGTAAACAATATTTTTGTGGTATTCTTCATTAACTACGACCTTCAAGGTACAAGTTCTCTTAAAGGAATATTCAGGCAACTACCTTGCCCAAGACCAAAGTAAATGTACGATCCTTCTTCTGAAATCACCCAGAACCATAAATTTCATGAACTGGATACATCAAGGATCAGTCGAGAAGGTGCTTTTTGAGAAGATACCACTCTTAGTGTCAGTCCTGAGAACCCGAGCTGCCTTTCAAGTGCCTGGCCTGGTCTTTAACTCAGGAGAGGATCAAGGTGCCTTCAAAAATTATCCAAGAACTGCATATTTAGTGGAAAAGTCTACAGCTTTGGAGAGTAGCAAGGGAAGCAGGACGACAGCAGTTTCAGGTGCTGAGACACAATAAAAACAATGAGGAAAGAAAATGTTTGCTTTTTATGTCAACTGAGATGTCAGTACCCATTAATAAATCTATCTGCTAAATCTACTCTTATTCATGTGGGACATCACCAATTTAAAGCAAAATAAATTATCTTTAATTAAATGGAATTGTCGTCTTCCTCCCGCTATCATCCCCAATTATTACATCCTAATCAGCCCTTTAGGGAGAAGGCGAGGAGAATGCTGAAAGCCACAGTGACTGTAAACAATTTCTCTTTCTGTCAAGTGATGAAATTTTTATTTTAATTTTTGTTTATAACTATAATTTTTGGATATAAGTAATGAAAGCTACAAAAATGTTATAAATAGGGAAAAGTGCTACTTGGTCACTTCTAAAATGTCCTTTTATACTTGCTCTCCATAAAAATTTCAGAAGTCAGAAGATGCCATTATGGACTAGGCAAATTACCTGTTTACACCTAGTCTATTACTTTTATTTCCAGTACAAAAGTGCTAGTTTCAATTAATGCTCTAAGGTATGGAGCACTTACTGAATGCCTACCATGGTGTTTTTAGATTGTTAGGTTTTCAAATACTGGGATTGCTGAATGGTATCAATTTATGTTTAGACAAGAACAGCATATACACTTTAAATATTAAGACATGTAGCTGTATAAAAGAGGCTCATCTACTTTCAAATACTTAGTGACTATCTCTGTCCCAGTTCTTATCTCCCCTACATCCCTCTTCTCCTTTTTTAACTGCACCCAAATTCTAACAAAAGCAATGTATGTTTAGCCAAATGAATTGTATAAAAGGGACTCGATTATCAGTACCCATACGGATGCAATAATGGTCTCCAAAATAAATGACGAAATCAATGAGTAAATTAAGTAGTAAAATATTTTCCCAGGAGTAACAAAGAATGGATTTAGGGACAACTGGGTTAAATCTATATGTATTTTGTAACAGCGCCACTCCCAACCCAGTCCCAATCTACTTCTAGCCCCTAGCTTGGTTTTTATTTGTTTGTTTCACTTGTTTTTTTCTTTTTATAACTATGGACTTTAGAGGGAGGGTAGGGAGTTTCCTTTTAGCCTTCCATGTAACAACAGTATCAACCACTGAAATTGGTAAATTTATCTTCTGCCTAGAATAAATAGGTGGGGGTATTGACTGTTTTCTGACTACTTAGTGTTGCTTTAAAAATGTATTTTTTCAGGGTGTAGTACTGTTTTCATTTAGCATGCCTTTGAATTGCCGCCTACAGAAGTAAAAAAAGAAACCACAGCTATACAAGCCTGCTGACTTTCTTATAAAAGCACCAGTTTTAAACTTGTTTATACTACTGATTCCAAATGAATTCAAGATGGTGGCTAGTTAAAGAAAGAGAGACCGTGCCAGGGAGTTTGATCAAAGACTTCAATTCAGCAATGTTCAGTTTTAATTGACCACTAATTAAGCTACATTAGTCCAAGAAAGGTCTGTATCACTTTGAGTAATAAAGAAAAGAATTAATTTAACCCTGTGTCAGTCTGCTTTAGTAAATTCATCTGAAAGCAACTTCTCAAACGACAGGCATGAAAGAGGTGTCTAGTGTTAAATGCCAAAAGTGGTCTACAGAATTAAGAGAAGAACAGGGTCTCACTTTTCAAGTGCATTTGTTACTTCGCTAGTGATGTCACCTAGCAGGTATAATTATCTTCATTACAGATACAAAGATGCCAGCTTTACTCCCTGGGTTGCAAAGGGTTGCTTTAAAATTGGATTCAAAACATGGCATCATACCAGCCACAGTTTTAACTTTCCTGTATTCTAGACAAAAATAGAATGGATTTGCAAAATCATGAGAATTTTCAAAGGCTTGGAACTCTCCTTCTGGGAAAAGTGAGTTGAAGACCGGGGTGGGGTGGACGGGTGGGGATCACTGCAATGACACCATCAGAAAAGCTCATTATAATTAGGAACCATGGCCTATGACAATCACGACAGTAGCATTAAAAGTCCACATGTTCAAATCGTTCATTTCTGAACATCCAGTTGCACAGTTTTTATTTTCACACAAACACTGCCCGTCAAAAATGTTTATGCCACAATTCTGATAAAATTTACAGGACGGGGAAAAAAAAAGTCATGAACAGCAAAATCCCCACTTCAGGATTTAACAGCAAGAGGTAACATTTAAGAGTACAACTTGGCGTTTGTGATTTGTAAAGTCCTTCACATTAACAGAAAGGTGAAATGCCCTATGGTCTCATGACGAATGTCGAAAAGATGGAAAAGTTTGGTAATGGCTGGTGGTGGTGAAATCACAACATTGTGAACACAATTAACAGCACTGAATATACTTAAATGCAGCTAAAAGGAGGAAATTTTAGGTTGTATATATGTCAGTAGAATAAAAAAAAAAAAAAACAGTATCGTACAACACAGTGAACCCTAATGGTAAACCATGGACCGCAGTTAATAGTACAATTATAAAAAAATGTTTCTTCAACAATTGTACCACACTAATGCAAGGTGTTAATAATAGGGTGGTATATGGGAACTCATATTTGATGCATGATTTTTCTGTAAACCTACTACTTCTCTAATAAAAAAGAAAAGCAAAATGAGTTTACATTTCAAAAATAAACCCAAATGTTAATTGTACACTGGCTTCTATTTTATGGTAATAGCCCCCAACACCCATGTCTGTGTGAATAGCACAGAATCTTACAGTACCGAATGCCACAAGGGCCAAACACTCTTTGAAGAGGAGTATCCTTGTGGCCTCAACACACATTATATTTTGTATTAATGAATTTGGCAACCAACTACTGCATTTTCTACAATAGAATTTAATGACTAACATTTTTTTTACATTCTGCCAATACTCATTAAAATGCACTTGTTTGTGAAATGCAATAGCTAGCTATATGAAACCAAAATATTAATGCAAATTGGCATTTCTAAGTTTAAAGCAGTATTTGCATAACAGGAACTAAACATGGCACAGGCTGAAAGAGTGTGCAGAACACAAATGCTTCTTAACACCGTAATTATTACTGGGAGAAATGATGGCTTGTGTATACCATTAGAAGCCCAAGGAGAAAGCATCTGCCTGTATATGCTGGTGTAAGCTCCTGGGGTTCCAAATGTCTACTCTTTACCACCAAGGGGATGATGGGAAAAATTCTGCAATCATCTCACCTATTACAGTAGTAGAGTCTCAAGTTACGAACAAGCTCATTCCTTTTATTTAACAATGACCATTATCCACTGCCACCCACAGTTGAAAGTGAAAGATAATTAATATAATTTTGAGTGTGCATATATAAATGAAAGTGGTCATTAGCACCAACAACCTTCACTAGGCATATTTCTCAACTCAGTGATGCAGGGAATGAAAGATACATTTTGGTTTTCGGCAAACTACAAACAATGTCCCACTGAGCTCAGCTGGAGAGGAGGTACCTTGAGAAACAGGACATTTAAAAAAGTTTCAATACTCACTCGTTCATTCTATAAATATTATTCGAGCACCTCTACATGAAAACGGTTGTGCTAATCTTTGAGGAGGACATAAAGCATAAAAGTTTGTCTTCTAACTGCTTAAAACCCTGTTGGGAAGATGTGAAACAATTTGGTGACAATGAAAAGTCAGATTAGGTACTAAATGAGTGTTAAAGGCCAAGAAGTACAGATGTTTTCTTCATTTATTATGAAGAGACATTTAAATTACGGGAGTAAATACGTATTTATCTTTTGATAAAAATACTACTTTTTATTATAACTGCCAGGGAAGAGGTATGAACTTTCTAAATCCTACCAGCTCTTGGGAAGTACTCTTTCCTCGGGTCTTGTCTATCTGTACGTACAGGCGTCTGCATAAACATCTCCCGGTTGTCTAAAACATGCTAACAGGTGTACAAAGAGGAATTACAACCTGCTCCCTGACCTGGAAGATCTCACTCGCTGATTCAGATGAAGGCAAATCAGGTTCCACACTATGTACAAATAGGAAAAGGGCCGTATTCTTTGAAAAGTTTGTCTAAAGTAAGCTCTAAATTTAAACAACTCAGTGATGCAGGATAAAGAGATAAACACAATGTGATAAGCATTCACTAACATGCTAGGTAGCACTAAAATGTCAATTTTTACCTCAGGTGTTTGCGGAATATAAAGCTACAAAAAATCCCAAAATATACTGAAATAGACATTCAGAAGAGACTCTACTTCGGTCACAATCCATATGATCTTCAGCAAATTATTTAATCCCTTAATGTTTCCATTTCCCAGATCAGTGCTGTTGAAAAGAACTTTTTGCAATGATGCAAATGTTCTTCTGTATCTGCTCTGATACAGTAACCGCTGGTCACATGTGGTTATTGAGCACTTGAAATACAGCTAAGTATGACTAGGAACTGAATTTTTAAAATTTTGTTTCATTTTAATTAATTTACATTTAATTGTTAAGAGACACGTGGCCATTGGCTACCTCACTGGACAATGCCATCTTATTTGAAAACAAGATAACAACATTTGGATCACCTCTCTTCCAGGGATACAGAAAGGATTAAATTAGGAGACATATGATAAAACTTCCTGAAGGAACTGAGGCTTGTAAGTGTATATTATTTATTGAATATTGATTATTACTGTCATAAAATATTTATTGTAAGCTTTATTGTAGCTATAAACTGCTTTCCTAATAAAGAAAATCACAAGAGTAAATTTATACTCTAAATGTCTGACTTAAATATCACACAAGCAAGTTTCCTGAAGCATGTTCTAAAAACAACATGAAAGCAAGTTATTGTTCCAATTTCTCAAAGGGTAACACTGGGACATATGGAATGTAAGATAATTATTGAGAGTCCAACACAGATAATCAATGATTGATCAAAAATGAAAACAAACTCAGTGCTCCCTCACAGAGTTTTGACCCAAAAGTAAATTTGCAATAAACAGACCACCTCCTAGAAACAGAAATACCAAATCATCGAGATTATCATCAAAAATGGTAATCTTTGTTACATGCCTTGTGCGCGCACATACACACACACAAACATACACACAGAAATTCTCAATTTTCTTTTCCTTTTGAATAGACAACCCTGTACAATAAAATGTGGGAAACAAATCAAAATATATGCCAGCTCAGGGCAAACCTGTAAGATGGACTCAGATGTGATGGACAAAGAGAACCAGAAGGCATCGATGTGCTTTTGCCGAAATTGTGCTGCACCAAGCTGGACGGGAACAGGAAGAGTGAAGTACAGGCTCTGAGAGTATCTGCAGGATGGAACTGAAATATAACAGTCCAATGAGCTAAGCAAAAAGGGATGAATAATCGGTACACCAAAGACATACTGCAAATCAGAACTGACAGTGCCTGAGCTGCTGTCTCAACTCTGATCAAACTGTGGAGAACTTTGCATAGCATGAGGAGGAAACTGAAGAGAAGAAATAGTTACTGTCAGACTTGGCAACTCTTTCCAAGACAGGGCCTCTAAGCACTAAGGAGTGGTTCTGGATTCTAAAAGTTGGCAGGTGTAAAACTCTGCCACCAGATACTTCCGTTCCACAGGATGCTAGGGGAGGCAATTGAGGTTTCAAAATCACTTTCAAATCTGTCAAGAATTATTCAACATTGATGGAACATAGAGCAGTGGCAGGAAGAAAGATCTCCAGATGTGTGTGGGGAAGAAGCTGCATTATTGGGAAATCTGAAAAGTGAGTCTTTAACGTTGGGTTTTCAATGTTTAATCTTTTCTTGGTTCAGAAAAGGAATATCCTTAATGAGGATGCCAGTAATGTCCTTAATGCCAAAATTATCTAAATGCAATTATGAATTAGCTTCTTTAGGCTAATTTATTTTCTTTTTTACCCTTTATGTCCTGCAAAAAAAATACAATATTTTTGGGGAGATGGTTCAGATAAACCAACACTTACCCTGCTAGAGAGATCAAGATATTTTGAAAGGTAAGATGTAAATATATATTCAGGATATGGAGAAGTATGCGTTATTGACTCAACATAGTCTAACAGCTGCTTTGAAACTATTCCAGTTGGTTCACAAATAATGTACTACATTTACAACATTTCAAATAAAAACTCATGTTTTTATGGTAAATGGTGGAAATACCTGGGCAATACTATAGTGCAGTGCACTGTGCCAAAAAAAGATGTCATGGGATCCCAAATAAAAAGTTCCATTGATAAACCTTAATGGCAAGGAGAAGGAGAAAAGAGGAGAAGGAGGAGAGGAAGATGAGGTGGAGGAAGAGAAAGAAAGGATAAGAAGCAGAAGAAGGAGAGAAGAGAAGACAAAGCAATGTGGCTCATCATGCCAGGAATTAATTGTTATGATCCAGATGAATTATTTCTAAAGCAGGAGTTCTCAACCTCAGCACCAGCGAAGGGCTGAACTACTCATTACAGAATGTTCAGCAACATCCCTGGCCTCTACCCATTAGGTCCCAGTAGAACCCTCTCTTTCTACCCTTCCACACTTGTGACATTCAAAAATGTCTTCAGACATTGCCAATCCCCGCCCCCTCCTGGGAGGGGGCACCACTGTTCTAATGATATATGTTTGTCATCAGAGTATATCAGTAACAAATATCCACTTTGATGTTCCTAAATCTTCACATAATCAAATGGCCATTTCTGGGAGCATCTTCCTTCAGCGAAACAAAGGAATATACCTTAAACCCATAATCACTTAGTGTGTTAACATTTTGATGTTGTGATCTTATGGTGCTCACTCATCAGTCCTAGCACATAATTTTGAAACAGGTGATCTGTGTTCATTCTGAAACTTTTTGGAACCACTCCATAGTAATTTGATTATGTCATGGGGAATACTGACTATTTCTCCACTAACTGGTGCTGAGCTATAGGTGATAATCAAAATATTACAACTGCATGAGAATTGTTGATGAATAAACAAGTCTTCAGTAATAAGTAATTGGCATTATACATTCCTGCCTAGTTAAGTAATCTACCTACCTACATACTCATCTGTACTTTCTCCCATCTAACCATACATTTATCATCATAAAACTTGGCAAGATTTCAGTTCTGATTGAGTTACACTGGTAAGCCTAGGACCAGCCAGAGTTTAATTTGAGTAGGTCTCTATTGGTAATGCATCTAGGAAGGCACTAAGATCTATAAGTAATCCCACATAAGGCCATCTGAATGTTCTAGACACTACATCATCTACTTCAAAATGTGTAACTATCTCAATATTTAAATATGCCTAAGGTTTAATAAATTGGTTATATTCTGTTAGATAGGTTATCTTCTGTTTGATGCAAGATACTAACGCAGACTGTCTTTTGAATGTAAACATCTAAAAAGACCAATTGAATGCAAGAAGCACCATCCAACTCTAAAACAAGTTAAATGAATCTGCAAAATGAACATTAACAATGTATTTAAGTTTCCCAAATCAAGTGCTATCCTAAAACTACTTAAGCATAATTTGTTTTTCCTTTCTCATCTGTTGTTTCCTTCATCATCTAAAAATGATGGAGGAAAAGAGCCATAAAACCAAAACTTCCTCCATAAGGAACAATTTGGTATGGTTTTTGCATTTCTCAAAGTCATACGTGAAAGGAAAAGCAGGTTCTATAGATTAGAGGTTAGGATCTCAGAATGATTCATACGAGTCATCTTTCTTGAGGTTAATGAAGTAAACTGAATCCTAAAAGCTTTTATTGGCAAAAATGACACTGAAAAGTTAGGCCAAAGGATCTTCAATTACACAAATCCATCAAAAGGTAAACGTATTTAACAATCATGCATCTATTTCTAGCAGTTTTAGCTCATTCCCTGGAAGCATCCCAGAGGTTTGCTGCACTTTGCCACCTTTGGTGAGGAGGATTACCAGATTCACATCAACATACCTGATTTTACAGTTACCTTATTTAAGTTTTTAATGGCACAGGTCTTTTTCTCAGGTGTTAATAGAAAAATCAATTTTAAATTGTAACAGCTGTGATCATTTTAAATCTCACAGCTGTCATGAGTTGAATATAACCAATTTTAGCATACAAGTTTCTGCTGCAAATGTAAAAATGAAATACTATGGAATTTTATCTTTTACTCCCTCTGAAGCAAGATGTCTAATAAAATAGAAGAGTAATAACTTATTTGCTTTAAAACAAAATCAGGTTCCCAATTATTTGCTGACATAGTCAACAGATGGCTTGAAAGAACAGAGAACCTCATTTTAAAGATATACTCCTATGGTAACTGTGAAACATGTTTAATTATGGAAATAGTATTAACTCTGGAAGGACTGAGTTAAATAGTTGATATCAAAATTGAGAGTTCATTTATGTAAACATTTTGCTGTGAAGCCAAGGGGGAGATTAAGTGGGATCCGTGCTACACATTAAGTGTTATTAAAATCTAGGAATTTAAATTATTACACAGGACAACATCTAAACTCAAAAGAATAGTGTTAACTAGTATCTTCGGGAAATAATGGCATTTTAACCACTCCTTTGCAAACTAAAACTTCTCAATGGGATGAAATAAAGATTATTTTTCCCCCTTTCAACCCAAATCGGTCATTACATTTTGAAGAACATGATGACATTCTTAAAGAAACTAAAAAAGAAAAAAAGAAAAAACAAACAGGACATTATTATTATTCTGCTCGTAGTAGAAAGTTTAGGTCTCTCTGTGAAATGAATCGTGGACATTGGAAACCCAAGAACTTCTAGAATTAGATTAACAAGCAATTATTGTCACCTATGCTACAGGAACAAAGCTCAAGTGTTTGAAAAATGATACTGTATGAGGAGGAAATAAACTAAAGAAAAAGCACAAATTTAAACCACAGCACTGGCAATGTTACAAAACTTATCTTTTAAAAAATTTACTCAGGGACTACCTACCTCCTGCCCAATATATAAGCAGAAAATAAAAATCTAAATTTTTTTCATCCCACATCTTCAATCCTACCTAAATGAATTTAATATGCCTCTTTTCCTCCCTTGTTTTCCCCTATAATGCATTTTCAGATTCACAGGGTAGAGACGAAAGTTGGCGATATTTGGAACCAAACAACTTCTAAAAAATCTGCTATCCCCCCACTCTACTTAAGGATGGTTTAGGGCAGCAGGTACAAGGAAGCCCTAGCATCTGCTATTATTTGCAAATTAATTTCAAAACCACATGAAAAACACTGTAGTCTTTTTATCACATCAAAAC
The DNA here is from genome assembly GCF_015220235.1 of Choloepus didactylus. Classification (NCBI taxonomy): domain Eukaryota; kingdom Metazoa; phylum Chordata; class Mammalia; order Pilosa; family Megalonychidae; genus Choloepus; species Choloepus didactylus. The sequence continues at coordinate 25,063,022 of NC_051322.1, read as the reverse complement.
ACAAAAAGGCACTACAAAGTGAAACTACACTTGTTCAACATTTATCCCAACCCCCACACATCACACAAAGGAAGCCTAAGAAAACAGCATCCATCCTGCTCCTGTATGCTGAGCCTCCGCTTCTGAATTGTAATAACAGGTGCAGAAATAATAATGTGCTGGGCAATCAACTTTTTTCCTCTGATTTGTCAGTTTAGCTTAATAATGCCATTAGGAATGTAAACATTTCTGCAATTTATATTTAAAAGTCAATAAAATAATGGGGTGCAGAATTTATCCTTTTTAATTTTTTAAGTAATACATTTGATTATTTTAATCACGTCAGTACTTAACTGGATGGGGTTTAAATATGCATGTAACATCAATTTAATTTGTTTTATTCGTTAGAAAAGCTATTGAGTAATACAGCATTATTCTTCTTAAAAAAAAAAAAGGAACACATTCTGGAGGAAAGGGAGTATAGAACTCCCTTCTTGGAGATGGAATTCTGGTTCCTTCCGAATTCTTTCATTATGAGCATTTTACAATGGTAATCAAAGAGGTGAGAATCCAATGCACATTCACTAGATGGCTGACAATAAAAACAATTAGGGTTTCCATACTGTGGATAAACTTTATTGGAGCTACAGTAATAGGACTGTGGTTGGGTAAATGCATCAACTATTTTTAAAATGGTGTGAGAGTTTTTCCCAACATAGCAATTCCCACTTGAACAGGATCATTACTGGTGCAGTCATTCCGTACTCTATAATTCTCATCCTTAGGTTTTTGGAGGTGAAAAAGCCAAGTCAAATGCTAGCCTCCAGTGTTAACATCCCCTATTCATTTTCAGGTCAGCTACAATGGAAGCAGCTGGAACTGAACTCTCCGCACACTGCCCCACCAATTACCTCCGCCTGGCCCTCTATCAGGATGAGGGTAATTTGGTCTCTAGGAAAGAACAGCCCTGGATCCCTGGAGGGTGAGAGCCAAAGCCGGCATTTTTTCTGTGGATCCTGAAATTAGACCATCATCTACATCGCCCTCACCCCTGACTTCTCAGGTGTTTGAACTCACTCTTTATCCCAATTGGGGGGAGGGGGAAGAGACTGACTCTAAAATATACTCTCTCCAATAAAACATTATGATGCAATGCTCCTTTAAAGTCACTAGGATAAAACGCCTTGATTAGCATGTGCATATTTCTTTAAGAATCAAAGCAATAAGGAATTTAAAGACAAACATCAGAAATGTGGGATTTAAAAATTTGAATCAAAATATGGTATTGTGACTGAAATACACCTGCTAATAAAAGGTGGTAGTTTGGAACTAGAGTCATGAATCTTCAGCTTGGCAAAAAGGAGTCTCCCAAAGTTTAAATGGAGTAATGCAAAATTCTCAAACCATTTTCAAGCCCGAAACCAGTAAATTAAACCTTAAGAACTATTTTTTAGATTCATAAGCTCATTTTATTTAATAAATCAATAATATCTATATACCTAAAACTTTTTATCAGATCACTTCATACATCAAAATGCTATTATTTTATAAATATATTTCTCTCAGTTTTGTCATTGTTCATCTCTTTTTCCTATTTCTATATAGATAACTGCTTTGCTCAGGACTATGAAAATTTTCCAAATAGATTATAAATATTTTATGAATGAAGAGTCCCAAATCTTTAATCAATAATGCTTACCACACGTAACTTAATACCCCATGTCAACCTAGAGTTAATGCTTGAAATATTAAGGGCTAAGTTAAACCCAATCAAATATATAAAAAACATTAAATAATTTGATACTAAAATTATTTAAAAACTATATTGGCTGTGGAAAATGGGCTTTTTCGTAACCCTGACAAATATTAGAGAAAAAAATTAAATGCCCTGTAATCTTGCGTGTGTGTCCCCCTGAAATTCTCACAGTTACAAGGCATGCGTTTGGTTTTGATATGCGGAGCAAGTGTATGTCTCTACTGTATGTTCTTCTTAAACTAAAAAGTAAATATGAATTCTAACAACTTTCAAAATTGTCTTAAGTCATGTCTAAAATCTTCACATTTTCATTGGATCAGAAATCAAGATTTTTTTTAACACAACTCATAAGAGAAGATTGCTGATCATGTGTTTGACCTACCTAGTGATTCTAAAGAAATACTGGAATATATTTTTTCTTGGTGATATAGCAGTGATAGAAGTTTCAAGTAGCTTGAAAAAATGCACACAAAACATTCATAACAATTAAATATAACAATGTCTAAAATAAAACTATGAGAAGAGCCATTAAAAAAATAAATTGTAAAGAAGAAACCATGAATTCTCAAGCCTCTGTAGTGGTCCTGCAATTTTAGTTAAAAAGAAATAGGAGTATAATGCAAACCACATTTATAGTGGAACAGGAAACAAACAATTCTTCAGCACAATTTCCTGTAGATCAGTTGGAAAGATATTTAAAGACTGCACCAGCTATTAGATCTTTTTTCCTGGCCACTTTTGCCCCAATTCCCTTGCCCCTGTTCCAAAGACCTTCCTCCCAATTCTCTTTGAAACACTGCATTGCCTAACGCTATGAGGATGCTTATCAATTATCAACACTATATTCAAAATGGGCAGACTAACCAGAAATTAGGGATTAAATAATAAAGTTACCAAATATGTAACTGATCTCTATTTTCTTCCTAAGAAATTAGCCCCAGAGAAATGTTCCAACTGACATCTGTGCCTCTCACGCACAGTTTGGAAATTTAATCAGAGGCAGGAGAGCAAGTGTAGCCACAGTATCAAGATTAAGCGCCTGGTAAATCTTTACCGGCTTCAACCTAAAGAACAAAATCAACATAATTTTGTTTTAAGCAATCAAGCATAGAAGGAAAAAAAAAGTTTCATTAGTATTTTAAAAATGGGTAAATTAAAATATTTTATATGTCAACAATGCTTCAGTTATTTTACACATCAAAAAGTAAGCTCACATAAAGGAACTTGCTCTTACATGCTTTTTCCTTGATATATTTTAGTTTCTTGAGTCAGTGGGGAGTTGAAAAATTTTACCACTTAGTGATTTAAGCAAGAATTTCCTCAATAATAGCAGTTAAACAATAATTTTAAAAAGCAATGCATTTATACTAGCTATTTTCATTTATAATCCTGGTTGTGAAAATAGTAAGCATATGAAATATCTTTTCAAAATACCAAATGTAATTTACATAATTGATACACTACTGAAAACTTTAAAACAGTGCTACCTGCATGTGGCTGCCTATACCAACTGCAAGGTTTGAAAAGGTCTAGATGTAAAATGTACTGAAAAATGTTATTACTGATCTTATTTAAAGATTAATCTTTTTATGTTAGCTCTTTCTGAGGTAAATGAAAAAAGCTAAGTACTTCATATCCTCATTTTTAGCTTTTAAAAATTAAGGTTACTGACTGAGTTTGCTACTCTTTATAGGAAAACTTTCTTCTGAGAATACATTCCCAATTGAGAGACTTTTGATATTCAAATGTTCCTATTTTTTTAATCTTAAGCAAAAGTCACAAAATTATCTTATTTTTCTTCCTCAATATTAGAAATAATTAACATCCATTTTTCATCTCTGAACTTTATGGAGGTGAAAAGAGGCATAATATGACCAACAGTCAGAATATAAACATGAAAAGCTCATTACCATTTACTTTCTAGATTTGATGACTTGACAAATAACTATTTCAAAACAACTAGTTTGAAACATGGTTTGAAGCTTGTTAGTATAAAGCAAAAAGAGCAATTACAATAATTATAGGTTTCTCTATACGGTTTAACACATGCACAAGCTGGCGAGAACTGATGATGTGATCTTAAATTACCATTAAGAGGAAATTTCGCCACTTTTTTGTTTTCAATTTCATTTGCCATAATTTCATCTTTCTGGAATTGCTATATTTTTAGATATGTGGAATTTGACCAAATAATTGCTTATTAAAATTCTTTTTCAAGGAAGATGTGTGAGCAGTTATAAAAATCCAAATTTAAGGCTACAACTAGACTTATTATAGACCAGGTAGTGCTTGATACTGTTTATGGCCTGAGTGAGGACAGACACAGTGACGCAATTTGGGATAAGCTTGTATCCACAATACTTAAAAGAAATTGTGCTGATTTTCAATGCAAAAACAACCTCCCTCCTGTAGTTGGGAAGTAATGCTTTCCAATTTTTATTCAGCTGAGACTAGGATTCATTTGTATTTGAACCTCTAATCCACAGAGAAAAAAAATTATTTGGTCAAGCTCCACCTGAGGTGGAGCTGATTTTCAAAAATACATTCTGGTTAATATTCAAGATTTATTCTTTCCTAATTCTTGCATTATGATTTTTAATAATTTTTGTTTTACGAAGCTCATATTTCAGGACAGGTCGAGTCTTTCACAGAGGGAAGAAACAATTTCTTGTGGGATATGGTCATGGAAACACTTCATAATTTAAGGTAATAGAAAATTCACATTTTCTTTTGTCCTGAGGTATCACGGATTAAAATACTTCTCATTGTCAGAAGTTAGAGGAAAACTGATTTTACAAATCTTATAGCTACCAGTTCAAGAAGAAGAAATCATAATTGCTGCAATGCTTAATTGTACTCTTCCCACAACCTAAAATAACAGTGTTTTGAAATGATTTTACATTTTTCTTCTTTTGTTTATTCACAGGGAAAACCTGCTTCCTCTGGCTTCTCTCAGTTCAGAGTGTTCAAACTGAATTTAAACAAGTAATTGACTTGTCACTGGGAAAAAATAGAAGGAATTCAGTGCTGTGTTGTTTTCAGAAGAAAACTTGTGCAACAAATAGTTGACCACACTTAACTCCAACCATTTAGGTTAAAACATACACTGGTTACACACACACCGACACAAAAATGCATGGATGCTCACACCCAAAACAACAAATGAAACTCAAGAAATGTAAAGTCTCTTCGATAGGCATTTTGAACAATTAACACATGGCATACACAATCTCCACAAAATGTCTGGCACCAAATCAAAAGCCGCTGAATGTAGAATTAGAGCTAGTACAATACACACTGTAGAATAAACAAAAATCTGCTTCTCCAGTGTATGCATGAAGGCATTTTAGAAAGTGGTATAGAACTGGCCCCGTCCAAGAACATGCGCAACTGGATTCTGCTGTCTAATGTTTCACAAAGCTAAAATGAAGACCTGGTAACCACTGGTGGTTTAAAAAGCTTTCCGCTGGTGTTCCAAATAGCTATATTTTCTAACTATAATGTATGTACAATTTGCCTCTTTCTAGTGTTTGAATCAATAGAGATACACATCAGCAGATTTGTTTTTAATAAACGTCTTAAAACAGTTCCTATAAATACATTTCCTGTGACAGAGTATCTTGATTTTATGAATACCATCCTCTCAAAAAAAAAAAAAAAATCTAACAACCAAAATATTTGGCAACTGAGAGGGCATATTAGTGATATGATGTCATATTCAGCATTTTCTTATGGTAGAGGCAACTGGCAAGCTGTGGGAATGAACACAGATTTAAAATTTCTTCTTGCTAAAAGAGAGTGAAAATGTCCAAAACTTAAAACTAAATTCTGTCAGTTCAGACTTAAAAAAGCAAAATAAAAAAATTGACATAAAAATCACATCACCAATAATTCCAAAAGATAAAATCATGGAAACTTATGTTCGTTGTAATTCTCTTATAATTCATAAGGGCCATATAATCCTTGAATCTATTTTATAGCTTCAGAGACACAGACTACACCACCATTCACGAAATTTTCATTAAAAGTGCCTTAATATTACAGATACTGACTATGTTATTCTGGAAATGTCAAAAAGATAATAGGCAGAAGTCTTAATCAGTATATATGATGAGGAACTACCAATTGCAAAATCAGGTACTTGTTAAAAAAATGTTACATAATACTAACACTCATTTTACAGATTTCAATAATTGACCAGTTCACAACAGAAGCCATTTGTTTTCAAATTACATTTCCTTTACTACCCTTAACTATTATTCTAATCACACACTATACTTCAAAAAAAGAATAAAAACAGGATAGTTTTATGAACTTTTGACAATTTACTTGTACTTTTCAAAACAAAAGTAAATGATTTTATTTCAGCAGTTACCCTACCCATTCATAAATTTGGCTTTTCGAATGCAATTACTAATCTTCTTAAACCACACTGTACCCTCAAACACTTGTGTATATGTGCACATTCCAGTATATGTTCAGCTAGAAATAACCATTATGCATACATCTATATGTATATACACTCACATGCATATCCCGCCACATACACATGTTTGATTCGTTGGCTCCAAGCACTACTGCTGAATTGGGCCTTCGTGAAAGCTCTGATCGGTCCCTTTTGGCCCAACTATCACACCCTGATTAGGATCAATCCAAATGGAAGTTCAAAGTACATAAACAGAGCAATTTATAAATGGCTGCTTTTCACTTTCCCCTCATTTTTCTTTTCTATTTAAAAATAAATTTTTGCTTCTCTATCGCCCAACAACTCTTCCCGAGAGCCCCAAATACCAATTTGAAAATACTGAAATCCTTTTCCTTCTGAGGGCCCAGCCGGAGGAAAAAAAAAATAAACCTCCAGATGGCAAGTAGAAACCTTCTGCTGGGGTTATGCACAAAATACCAGACACATTTTTTTTTTTCTTAAATAAAGCATTTCTATTAGAAGGGGGAAAATTGAGGAAACAAGCTACACAAATACAAATAACTTAGGACAATATTGCTGTATGCATGAATGGATTTTTGTGTTTTTCCCCCTTTTTGGCTTTTTAAAAAATGTATCTTTTACCTACATTTTAATTGATTGTCTCAGTTTTATGTCTTTTCTCTGGTTTAACCTTTTCAGCTTCTCTGTACTAAAACCATTTCACTTAAGCTTCCAATTTAGTAAGCCTCTAGATATCACAAACCCTAAGTCGAGTGAGAAACTTACCCCAAATTTCCTCAGCCTAACTTGGGCTTCCTCAACCAGCTTCACAATTCTGCTCCTCATATCTGCTTTTGCTCTCGGTCATTTGTAAGGAACAAGAATTTCCCCCAACGTATTTCTGTTCATCTTACCAACTCCCAAGTTTACCTGACTGAAAACTTTAGTTCCAGGAACCACTTTCTAAAGCTCTGAAAGCACTTATTTTTCTGGTCTGGGAAAAAAAGAAAGCAACACTGGTATCCTAGCATTGGCAAATAAGAAATCTCTCATGGCACCAAGGAAGGTGCGGCAGTCCTGAACAACTTTGCAAACAATAATCACCGCAGAGGATGCTCATCCCTGCGACAATAAAACTTGTCAAAATCCCCCTCGCAGTCCGCGTCTGCTTACCGCTTTCCCATTATAGTAGTACATCAAAGAGTTGCCGCCCATGCCAGGGATTGTGTATGCGCAGTACATGGTCTCGGATTCTTTTTTCTCCTCAGTACCACTCTAACAACTTTTATTTCAAACTCGCTGTCCCTTTTTTCACAACAATTCCTTCAGTTGCATTTTCCCATATGGCCGGGCCAAGCGTGGTGAATATGCAAAGCAGGAAGAGACCATTCCTGGCGGGCGGGGGAGGCCGCGGCGCTGCTGTCAGACGCTCAACTTTGCGCAGCGGAGCTGGAAGGCAGCCCGGCCCTGATGGAGCTCTAATTCCTAATGCATACGCGAGATCGATTCAACTTTTCCGAAGGGTTTTTATTAGTTCCTCGAATAATGCCGATTCTTACAAATTTCTGCAGTCTTCACTTTCTTTTTTCTTTCTTTTCTTTTTTTCTTTTCTTTTCTTTTTTTTTTTTTTTTTTCCTGTTCTAGGCACCCTTTTCTTCTCTAAAATTTCCACTCAACTGCCTTAGGGTAAAAGTGGAACAGGGTCCATTATTGAGCAGAATACAAATGCAGTTAATTGACTCCCCCTCTCTCTCTCTCCCTCTCTTTCTTTTTTGTTTTAATTTGATTAAAAAGCGAGTGGCAGGAAGGGAATCGTATGATGCACATCTAATAACTCTGCCATCTGTCTCTGCTGCTGGCTAGCTCCCAGCATTGTACGCAGCTGCCTGAGAACTCGACTCGGAGAAAGGGGAGGGAAAGGGGAAAGGGAAAAAAAAAAAAAAAAAGGAGAGAGAGAGAAAAAAAACCCATCACGTCTCTGACCTCGCTCAAAAGGAGAGAGGGGCAGTGTTTTCTGACTGCTTGGTCAACAACCTACAAAACGGGGTTACGGAATGAAACAGAGTAACAGTGCGGCCCGCCCAGGGCTCGGCAAGCCCTCGGTTTCCCGGGAACCCGTGGGAAGGGTGGGAGCCCATGAACTTCACCTCGCCACGCAGCAGCCGTCTGCGGGTTTCAACGCGAGCCAGCGGAATGCAATGGGATGATGCTCCCCTTGCTGGGACTGGGCACCCCAAATGGGCGCATTCTCAAGTCTGGAGTTTGGTGCTTTCTCTGTGCCTTTGGATAATCTACCACCAACTTAACGCTGTTTCTTTGCTGGTTTCTAAAGCAAGAGTTTGTCAGTGTATCTGAACCTCCGAATTACTTACAGCTTCAGTTCCTAAAAAGGGACCCCTGAGACATCTGCACATTTTCAGAGTTTTGCATCATTCAAGGAGCCCAATTCTGTATAATTATTCTAACAAATATACCATGCACATTTTTACTAACCTTACATGGAAAATGATAAGCTTACATTTAGGTGATTAAGAAAGCGAAACCTTCCTTCACCTTTGTTGATCACAACTGAAAAACAGAATCCTTCTAGATTGTAATGTTTCTAACAAGAAAGTGGATATATTAATTTCTCTTATTTTTAAATATTATATCAAGCAACAGAAAGAGGGGGAAAATGAACAAACAAAAAAAAAAGGGGAAGAGAGAAAGGGATGGGAGGGGTGGGGGAGATGGGCTGACTTGAGCTTGCCAAATTCAGAGCATCACAGGAAAGGAGGGCCTCTGGGAATTGATCCCAAATGAAACTAAATCATTTGCATATGCTGAAGCAAATGCCATCCGAGCATACGTCTATTCTCAAGAATCAACTTTAATAATTCAAAGCACCTATTTCCTTACAACTCAATGTGGTAACAAAACACATACAGTATTAATAAACAAGGAGGGATTGTGGTGTTGGTTGTGAAGAGCAAAGCCTTGGCCAACGGTTGAAAAGTTTCCCCCACACTCCTAAAATAAACACACACACAGCACATACACACACATATATCGGAGGCCCAGAGGTTTGTCTAACTCACTTGCTCTGCATTTATTCGGAAGATCCCCAGAGATTTGTGTAAACAGTACTTGAATTATAATCACACATTTCATTCAAATTTCATGCTTTGAGGATTTTTTTCCTCATTAGAACAGTTAGTTGTCAATCTGACAGGATCACATTTGTAACCTTTAAACCACCCTCCGTGTTTCCTACATAAGGCCAAGGTACCTAGCTTCTAGAGGACAGCGTATAAAAATCATTATTTAGAAAAGAGGCCAGGACTTAAAGAGAGAGAGAGTTGGATTTTGTTTTTTTGCTCCTTTATTGTTTCTTGTGGAAACCCCATATTTAGAAGGCTGTTTCTAGGTCCTAACTTTTCATAGATGAACTGCTAGAAATTCTTAACTATTTTGATAAACAATCATACTATCTCACCTACATTAAATGCCCTTTCTTATATATTTTGCAAACATATAAATGGCTTTCTGTTAATTATGTAAGCACAAATAAAATTTTCCTACTTTAGCCATATCTCATTTTTAAAATTAAAGCTCTCACTTCTTTTAATATATTGCTAACAAGTGCAGAAATACTCTTAAGCTGATAAGGTGAAATAGAGCTTTAAACTAACAAATCAGCACATGGGACTCCAACAATTAAAATGGCAATAGTATAAGCCTCTGGGCTTTATTAAATAATGAAAAATAGTCTGAAATTTCAAAAGTAAAATTTCACAATGATTAACAAAGACATACTACTTTGAAAGCTGATCTATGAATTATAGCCAGTGAGACACTAAACATATTCTCATCCAGTGATGTTTTGGTTTGCTGGCTTTGGAGTACATTTTATTCACAGACCTCAAGTTGGTGGCTTGTCAACTGAGACATTTCTGAGATCTCTGATTTAAGTTTTCTTTCTGACAGGTTTATCATCCATGATAAATTTTTTAGCATGATGGGGGGGGGTTGTTAGCACAGGATTTGTAAGAACAACTGCAGATATCAGCATAATTCCATTTGTTTCATGATTATTTTTAAAGTTTTAACCTTAAGCAGCTAATTTTTAAGGAACCCTGATTTAGGCAAGTCACTTCACTAATAGCAGCTAGGCAAAGAGCCACTTGTATCATTAAAATGATAGGGAATGGAGGTGAGCCACAGCAAATAGTAACCCACCACTCTCTCTTTGGTGGTTGGCAAGACACCACCACTGAAGACACTCTGGGTAGGCAATGGGCCATTTGTTTTTATCTGCCACTTCAGAGGGAAAAAAAAAATGTTACCAGTACAAGTATTGACCACTTAAAAGACAGCCACATCATTCTTACCTTCTAATTGAATCTCAAGTTTACAGTTCTTGTGATTTTCTGAAAAGTCATTCACATTTATTTGAGGTAAAACAGAATTGTGGACAGTTATCACAAAAAAAATCTGGGAATATTTCACCAAAAGTGTCCCCACCGAATTGGTCAATGCCACCTACAAGGTAGACAGACATTCAATGAAAATTTGTTGAATAAATGAATGGCTGAATTAAAAAATAAGTAAATATTCAAATTCTACTACACTTGAGTGAAGAGCCCTGGGTTTCCATATTCATTTAACTATTTCATGATCAATTATTTTATGAGTAACAAATGTGGGTTAAGCCCCATGCTGGGAAGTGCACAGGATTCAGAGACATACAACCTTCTTCCTGCCCTCAGAGGTTTGACCACATGAATGAGGAGAAGGGAATCTTGTTCTTGAATAAAATGGAAAAGTACAACTAGAGACTAATATTTCAATGGTGATGTAGGGGTAATCATACGTATATTAAACAATTAGACAAGAAGCCATTACAGGGTAAGGAAAGAACTATTCACTTCCTACCACAGACCTCATTAAAGTAGATTCCACCTCTGGCATGGGTAACGACTGTAGAATCACTGTGGTCACCGTGCATTGCAACAAATCTAATCAACACACACACACCCACACACCCATACAGAATGTCCTGCACACTGACCAGAATAAGGCAGGTGCTCAATAAATGTGGGTTGAATGAATGAATCATTGAATCATGGCCACACAGAAGGAATGCCATTCCACCCCCACCTCCCGAGGATATAATGTAGAACTTGAACAACTCCATGTTTCTATTTAAGTCATTAAACACCTAAAGGTTTTCCTTTTCATGTAACACTTGTTTACTTCTACAGTGCTGACCCCTTTTGCTTAGCATATCCGAATCAGCTAACCATCATACACCAAGGAAAAGTGATATGCATATATATACACACACACATATCAATATACATACAGTATGTGTGTATACACACACACACACACACACACACACACACATACGATTACATAATATAATGTGACCCAGCAATCCTATAGATTAAATGATCACCTTAAGTATATATCTACCCCATCAATAAATGGTAATAAAAAACAGTACTCAAAAATCCCTGGAACTACACAACAGAAACAGTGAACCCTAAGTTAAATTACAGACTGCAGTTAATAGTACAATTACAAAAATGTGCTTTCAACAATTGTAACAAATGTACCATGCCAATGCAAGGTGTTAATAATAGAGTGATGTATGGGAACTCTGAATTTTATGAAAGATTTTTCTGTAAACCCAAAACTGCTCTAATAAAAAGAAATCAGTAATCAATACATGCCGAATGATATTACAATTTAAAGACCATATAATTGCCTTCATTGGTTTAATCTTTATAACCCCTACTTTGTGATAGGTATTATCATTCCCACTTTAATTAAAGCTCAACAAATCTTGGATCGCACTTCTTGGATCACAAAGCTACCAAGGTGGTGTAAATGGAGTGTGAGTAAAATTATGAAATCAAAGGGGTTAAAACTTGAGAGTCAGGCATATCTGTTATTTGTGTGATAGTGACCAAGTCATTTCACAGGTTTGAGTTTTAATGCTCTCATCTACTTAACATGTGTTTCTTTTCAGGCTTCAATGAGAGTACACCTAGTTAACATATCAGAGGTATGTTATAAATGAGAGTGCATTTCCTTGTCCTTCCTCTGATGTTTCCCCTATGCTAGGGTGCCTTAAGGAGCAAGTGGAAAGCAATCTACACCCAAAGTAGAATTGGGTAACAGAAGCCTACTCAAATGGAAAAAACATTAAGAAACTGTAGCACCATGCTAAACTCTTCACACTAAGCAAGGATATCAAATTAGATCTTTTTGGGTATCTGCTACCATTGGCCTGAGAAGTATGCACACTTAGATACTTCAAGATATAATTTCATTTGGGGTTTTGACAGCCAAATCTGTGTTCTTGTATTTTTACATAAATGGTTAGTAAATTTTGCTATGTCAGGAAAAGGTTATCTAAAACTATCCTTATACATAGCAAAAGGAAGTATCACTGAGTATAGTTTATTCAGAAGCTAAACTCATTGATTTTTGCTCTTCAGTAGAAGTAACTATAAACAAGACATTTAATTCAAACTAAATAAATGTCAGTGTTTAGTTAACAAATGTGTATATGTGGGTTGGGATTATTATAAAAAAATTTAATAAATGGTGATAGCTTATACCTAAGAGGTGGTTAATGTGTAATATCCAACATAAACTGCAACAAAAATCCAACAACAAAAATCTCTACCAGGTATGAAAACAACTTCATAAAAGATCTAATTATCAAAAGGAGGTTGCAGACAGACAGACAGACAGACAGACACACACACACCCATACACAGACAGATATACACAATGTAAGATGTTTTTCCCTGATGACTTTAACTTGAGGTAGCCTCATACCTAATAGTGAACAACAGTAACTCTCCCATGCACACACTTCTATATTTCTGTCTTCATACTGAGACCATTAGGATATAAAATAACTGTTTCTAATAAACAATTAAGATTTTTACTTTTTAAAAATTATTTTCCTAAATTGGAATCCTAATTATCTTAGAATGTTTTCAAAATACATATTTATGTAGAGAAAATACTGAGGTAAATTTGTTAACACATCAAAACCTCAGGTAACAAAACATAAATCATCTCAATTTTTCAAGCGGCATGAACTTGACACCATTTCAGTATTACCAGGTATAATAGTTTTAAATTGTATCATTTAAATATAGACACGTTTAGTTTGCAAGATGCTTCTATCACAGAAAAGTATCAAAATATCAACACAGACCATGAAACCTAATTCCTACTTGTGGCTTATCAGTGACTTCCTATGTAATCTTGAATTGGTTATTTTTATATGGCCAGGATTCATATATAGACATCCAAATGGTTTATTACATGATTAAATATTTATTTTCTTTGTGGCTTATCAGATAGCTTGTGGTCATATTGATTATAGTGTAATTCACATTGATTATTAAGGTAAACAATATGGGCTTTTTTTCTTTAACCAGATTTTGGTTCCATGAATGTCTGTTACTTTTCTTTCTGTTGACACTATTTCCCTTAGAAGAAAGAGGATGTATCTCATTTTGCTTTATACTGAATTATAAAAACTTACACAGACATTTATTGATTGTTTTGGAGACATACAGCAGCGTGCAAAATAAATGGAAAGATCAGGTCCCCAAAGTCTTGTATCTGGTTAGAGTTTGTTAGATTCATTTTTGCGTATCTCTGGAAAAGAATGTAATGAATAAATGTCATTACCCACATGAACATAACATCTACAAAATTCAAGTCAGAGGTATGAAAAGTTATCACACTGCAGGATAGGGGGACATGGACTTAATGGAGTATGTGCTAGGGCAAAGTGAAAGACCAAGTTGAGGAAAGGGCAGCTTAAAGAAAGGAAACTCCAGGACCAGGACACATACAGCTTCTATATTCAACTGCACTGGAAACTGCACACTTGACTCAACCTGAAGTTCACTTCTCTTTTCCTCAATTTCATGCAAAGATGTGTAATTGCAAAAGTCATAAATTTACTATCAAACCTCTCAAATTAATAGGCACAGTAAATGCAACTGACTCTTCTTGAGATTAAAGGAAATATTTTATTTAAGGAGAAAAGACTTCTTTACTCTTTTTATTCTCCCCAAGACAGCCATCTCTTTCCCCTGGGGTAAGTGGAATGTTCTTTTAAAAAAAAAAAAAAAAAAAAAATCCTCTATCCTAACTCTGTGTAATAGCCAGTCTCCAATCTGATAATAAAAACAAACCGTTTCTATTTTGGTACACCAAGCAGCATCACACTGGACAATATAAAATCAGAGATGGAGGAAGTTGACTCAGATTGCTGCACTTCCTAGATGGAGAGCTAGCGGGTTTACCACAATCACCTGAATCAACAAAAATGAGATGACAATTGTTTTTTCCGTCAAATTGGTGCACATGTAAAATGAATTCCCGAAAGTTAAAAGGGAAATCCTGGGTATGTTTGTTTGTTTACATGAAGGATTCTATCTGAGAACCTTTTGACATGATGGAGTGATAAGGTGAATTGGAATCTGGGCAGGATATACATACACTATAAACATTTGTGAATAAATATTGGGCTTCTCAATGCATTACTCAATGATGGGTGGGAAATACATTACGATGAAAATGATTTTGATTCTAAATAGACTATTCAGGGTTTGTTAACCCCCTTTGGGGTGGGAATTCTAGCAATTTCCTGAAATTTCTAACATTTGATTACATGTAATTGTTTCGACATTATTGAGGGAGTAGAACACTGAATTGCTGGGCAGAGAACAAATAATTTTCAAACACTTTAATTACCATCTCTGACAAACAGAATGAAAAATTTAGGTAAAAAGAATGAAAAACAGTTTTAAAATGGAAGTAAATAGATAGGCAAGGATAGCATCCCATGTATAGCCGTTATTTAAGTACCTATTTCAAGTTCCTGTTTTATAAAGCTTCTGCCCAAAATAATCTTTTGGGTAACTGCAAACAAGCCACTTTGAGCAAGAACTGATGATATTTCAAGGAGGGAGAAGTAGATTTCAGTTCTCTCGAGGCTGATCAACAGCCCAAAGCTAAACCTGGGCATTGGTCCATTCCATTCCTGATCTAAATATTGGGTCTAACTCAACATGACCTTGAATTTCAACTTTCAGTTTTGAAAATAAATGTTCTCTTTGGGCTATTAATCATAAAGCACTTAAGTATACACATTCCACATAAACACAGAGGACCATGAAGGGACAGGGGAGACAAGAGCTTATAGGAAATCCTATGAATTATCTAAAATAATTATTTAAAAAGAGATATGGTACAATTGAGGAAAATTCTGGGCTTCTACTAACTAAAACTGAAATAAATACATATATTTGCATTGACTCTAAACAGCATTAAAATAAGAATTGTTTGGCAAAAATTAAGGCCAGTTGAATCTGGTGTAGGTGAGGACTGCCAAAAAACCGTTAAAATCATATGGCAGTAATGGTATTATTTGCTTTCATTTATGGTTGGGCCAAAATTGTTTTAAAAGAATGTCTTCATAGTCATCAACTGGCATTATTCAAGTGTCAAATTTCCAAATTAGGGTGCTTACAACCCAGAGTCATGAAAGTTTCCTCTACTTGTCTGACAGCAGTATTTGTTTTCCAAACTATCAGCCTTTGACTTCTTAGAACATGATTCTCAAATGCATTCTGAACATAACTTACATATTTCTTAATAAATTGAGTCAAAATCCCAAACAGGTCTAACCCCCATGGCTACCTCAGATGGAGGTTTCCTTTACTGCAGAATGTGACATGTTCTCCGACACCTGTTGACAGTCCTACAAGCCATGTTCTCCATGGAATGTGGGCATCTCCCTGCTTTATTTCCACCACATGGAAAACATGATGTGTGCAAGGAAACAGGATAAACACAAGAGCTCCTCAAGCCCCACTCATTTTTCACATGGGCTATGTCCTTTGAATGTGCTAGCAAAGTTGACTTACAGATCTTTAATCAATGTCTCATACATTTTGCAATAAAACTAGGTATATACTTTTTAAAATTCAAATTCGGTATGTTCAGATGACTTTCTAAGAGTTAATCCGTAGTGAGTCATTATTAATACAATTATTAAATGAATGAGTATATATTTTATGATAATTAGAAACATGAAAAGGTAAAATAAAAAAAATTTTAAAGTTGAATTTTCTCTTTGATCTTTAAAGGCTTCCAACAGACTGAAGTTTCTGGTTCCATGAACTAGTGGTGGGAAATGACACCTCCACCGCCACCACCAGTCCCCTTGGCCTTCATTAGACAACCAGTAGAATACAGAGGCCACAAGCCAAGATGCTGGTTTAAGTTCTTGCTTAATGTCTAACTAGCTTTATCAACCTTAGCAAATTCTAGCTTATCTAAGTCTCGGTTTCATTATCAGTAAATAAATTTTAAATAAACAACTGTTCAATTGTGATTGTAAAAGTTTTTTCCCAACTCTAAAATTCTCTGATTTATATTTTTATTATAATGAGATATCTCTGAATAATCAATCTCTGAAAAAAATATACAAAGACAATCAAAAGTCCCTGCAGTGGACCAAGCAAAAACTCAACTATAGTTCCTGTGATTTCCAGGGAGGAGACTGCTAGACAGAAGCTCAACTGGTTATCTGTGGCCAGTATCTTAATCCAGAATCAAATTCTGTAATCATTTCCAGATAAGGGCCATATGAGAATATAGGATTCTTGGCAAAATTTAATGCCATAAACAATGCATCTACCTTATAGCACCCCCAATATTACAAGTTTTAAATAGTGATACCTAAGTATCATAAAGAGCAGAGATTATGACAGCTTTCTTTACCCACCCTCTAACATGGTAATATGCACATAATAGGAGCTCAATCACATTTTGCTCATTGAGTAAATGAGGAACAAAGAGAGATTATTTCCTTCCTTTCCACAATGATAGAAATCATCTAGTCCAGAGAGAAGAAAGTTTGTCAGAAAAACACAACATTATAGCCAGCTGCAGCTTCAATTTGGGAGTAAGTCAAGTTTTCATAAAATGAAAAGTAAGCAAATTAGATGAAAAATTTCATATAAAGATGTCTACTTTACACTGATAAAATACACATACACGTATACAATGACAATAAATTGTTCCCCTCATTTTCAAATGTCTTAATTGTTATTTTTCATTTCATTAACATGTTCTTTCTCCTACCTGGATTATAAACTGCTCAAGATTAGGGATGAACCAAGTCTTATTTGCTGGGTTGGCAGAGCATATTCATTTACACATAACGCTTCACAAAACGGGACTTGAAGGATCTAATTTACCTTCCCTTCCCTTATATGGTGTGGCTATTTTCTCAATGGAATAATTAATAGTGCCAACAATATGCCAAAGATATAAAAATGGATACATGCATTGTCACTTTTGAGAGGTGATACTGCTATGGCACTTAGTATGTGTGATGCAGATTCCTGTTTGTTTCATACTTTCTTTACTCTCTCGGCAGCTCACTCCTACTTAGCTAATCTATATTATACTTTTACTAGTCAATCTTATAAAGATTTTTTAGAGGGACAATGTATCATGCCATGGCTAGACATTATTTCCTAATGACTTGGAGGAAAATAACACAAAGGAGCAGGTGCTTTCTATGTCATTTCCACATAGATAATCTTTTGTTGTCGTCGTTCTTTCCAAAACATTCCATTTAACTAGGTTTTAGGCACTAGAGAAAAAAAAAACTTAAAGAAAAAGACATCTTTTTGTTTCATTGTTTACAGAAATATACTGATAGGAGAGAAACTGACCTAACAGTTGTGGTTTACCATGTGATTGATTTCATCTGTATAATATATTTTGTTGTTATCATGGACTACAGGATTACTTTATTTAGAATGTACTTGCAATTGCTGGGCTTTTAAGAGTTATATAATCTGTATTTACTTATCTGCAAGGTGTATCAGGAATGTTGGGCCGACATAAAACATTATCAAATGAACTCTTCTTTGGACTTGTGGCCACATAAATTCTTTGCACAAAGCTTCACAATGGCAGGAACTTTGGTCCAGGAAGCCTGTCAGGTAGTAGGTGTTCAATAAATATTTGCTGAAATATTTCTCCCTAACACTTGGTCCGGGAACTTATACAAGCTGGGCTTAGCAAATGTTTGTTGAATACGTTTATTTTACTTGAGACTTCAACTGATTCATTGCCAAGTGAGTATATGATGATGTAGGATCATTAATCACTACCCATGAATTCTGGCTGATACCAAGGTTTCTTAACCTTGAGGGAGAATTAGACCCCTTTTGAAATTATATTTCCTTTCCCCAGTGCCCTCTGTGATCCATACACTGAATGAATAGAATTTTGTTGACTAGAATTCTAAAAGGCATTAATATTTTGTAAAGCTAGGTTTGAAATACACTTGAGATCTGGATACTCAGAGCCATGTATTTTATGAATCAAGCTGAAGGGGTCGGGTCTACCTAAAATTTACCAAGTATATACATAACAGTTAATTCCGTTTCAGTATCCTTAACTAAGAAGCATTCTGGCTGAAAGCAGATATTAAATTAAGTTATTACTAGCTGTTTTTCATTCTTTTTTTAAGTGCCCTAAATTATTGATATCATTGCAGAAACACCTGGCAGCAATGCAATAGTTAAGGATCTCTCCGAGTTTTTTTTTTTAATAATTTCTAATTTTCAGATATTTGTAAAGGAAATTGCCATAATCTTAAATTTGCTATGCAGAGTTGCCGGTAGAGATGCAAATTTCATCTCTCTCTCTTTATATCCTTTTCTTTCTAAAAAAAATTCAAAACTGCTAAGTCATTTTGAATCATACAGAGCATGAAAACAGACTGGGTTACTACTTGAGATGTTTTATCTTTATTATCTACGGCTCTTGTAAAAAACGTGGGGAAAAAAAACCCTCAAATCACCTCCCCATCTCCCAATATACCTTCATTTCTTTGAATAAAATGCAGGTGCTTCATTTTAAATGTGGCCCAATGACTGACATTTAAAAACAAAATCTTGGTAAGTAGCTACAATGTTTTAACATGTTGGCATTCACGGTACTTGTGTGAAGTAGGCTAGGACCATACCTCCCTACTGTGTAATACATTTAATTTGGACTCTCTGTAATCTCAACTGTGATTATCTTTTTTTGCTTTCAAGGCTGCAAAAGTTCCCAGTAAAGTTGAAAGGCAGACCGAGCTTTATTTTCCAGTGAATACTGTTTTTGCTCTCTGTTGCTGAGTTTGTAGCACAGCTGTGCAAAGTATCTTCAATGAACCAAGGGAAAGTCACAGAATAATCAGTTCAGAATTTCACCCTGAGTTCTCAAACCACTGGCCACATGACAATTAAATGAACTCCCCCGGAACCACAACTATTTGTCTGAATTTTAAGCTGGATCTGTGTCAAGTAGTTTTGCTATGTTGATCTCCAGGTTTTTGGTGTTTTGTTTTTGTTTTTGTTTTTGTTTTTATTCCCTGAGTTTAACCAATTTACATAGCAATGAACAAGGACTGAGCCTAATTTCATTTCCCATACATGAACTAGTAGGTTATTTGTGTTCTATAAATAAAATGGTAATAGTAGGAACAGAGCCAAAATTGCTAACTCAAATAAAACCAAGATATTAATAGCATTATCCTTTTTAAAAATGAGTTTTATTTACTAAGAGTATTATTCTCAATAGATAAAACAACAAAAGACCCCAAACCATACTCTACATACTTTAAAATACCCTGAAATAACTTATTAATAATATGTAAGTCTTCTATGCAGAATTGAGTCTTCACAGAAAATACCATATTTTAGGTATTTTCTAATGAGTTACAAGAGGAGAAAAATACCTGCCACGGTTTCTAACCAAAATCTCCAATTACATGGTTCTGGGATAAATAAAAATGGACCTTAATTTAAAGCATTAAAAACTATGGCTAGCTAGCTTGGAAAATAAATTCCTTTCAGAAAATAGAA
This sequence comes from Choloepus didactylus, assembly GCF_015220235.1. Taxonomy (NCBI): domain Eukaryota; kingdom Metazoa; phylum Chordata; class Mammalia; order Pilosa; family Megalonychidae; genus Choloepus; species Choloepus didactylus. The sequence continues at coordinate 25,042,900 of NC_051322.1, read as the reverse complement.
AATATCATACATAACCTACTGTCTACTTCAAAAGTGTTCAATGGAAGAAGGGAATAGTGACTCACCTTTCAAGAAATGAGAGGATTCACTTCAAAATGATAATTTGAAAATAAAATATGTAACTTCACCAAAAGATACCAGTAATCTGAATCACCAAGTTGAATCCATAAATTAAAACTGTGATAAACTGGAACTAAAATTAATTGTTCAAAACAATTCACTGCCTATTATAGAAAACAACTTATTCCTAACCTAGAGAAGTCACTGCTTAGTAACACCTTTCTTTGGTGGCTAAGAGGCACTCAATTTCCGCTGTGTTACATACCCATTTAAATTGCTGAAAATCCAAGTACATACTGATGAATTATGCAGATCTTAGTTTCAAATGTGGCAGCAAGGGGAAGGTTTGGCAAAATGGCACTATATTTTAAATTCAATCATAAAATAAATTCTTGGGAACTAAAAATAATGTCTTAGAATCCGGCTGAGGACTAGATTTGGCCACTGATGTTGTGGGATGCTCTTGCAGAAAGATAAGAACAGAGCACACACATCCGAGCACAGAGTGTGTTGGCCACAGTTGTGGGACTTACACAAGGGAAACCTGTCCTTAATTTATCCCGTCGTGTATGGATTTGGCAAGGCTCTCCAAACATCATTTACATACCATATGCCCCGAATTACCTAGGCACAATGGCTGTGGATAAATATGATGTTTCAGGTCTGACTATTTGCTTCCTTTCATAAGTTTTACAGTTTTCATTTCATTTCATTTTCCACATTGCTAAATAATTTAATGCAATATTTTGTACTGCAAAAGAATGTTTTGCTAAATCAATAAATAGTTCACTGTGCCCTGTGATTAAAAAAAAAACGTTCCTAAGGAAGGCAACCAGGAGATATTATTTCTCTTATGTAAGATTCAAATAAAGGAAATCTGCTGGTTATGCTTCAACTCATTTTAAGCTTTGTCTTTTTAGTAGGCATACAAATGTGTAATTCAAAGCACTCAACAAAATAGAGAGAAATCAGATATTACGTCTTCTGTGGAACATAACAAAATTGGGCAGTAAGTTTTCATGTCTAAAAGGGATCTCTGAAATCCATTCTTGAGAATTCCTAAATTTATTCCTCTTATAATTAAAAGGTATTATAATTGACCTGTGCCTTAGTTTCCCTCTCTCCCCAATAATGGTATTAATATGAACATAATAATATTTGTCCAGATTCTCAAGTTAAAAATTTAAAGTTAGATAGATAGGATGTATACTTAAAGCAAAAAGATCAATAGCCTAAAAAAGACTTGGAGCACAACTACATACATATTTTTTGTTGTGTACTATAAATTTGACTGTATAAACTTCCAATTAAAATTGACATTCATACCATCATTTTTGATAGAATTTTGCACAGTAGGAATACTCATTAATGCAGGGTAATACAGTGTGATAAGCAGCTTAGACATCAAAATAAAAAAAAATTTAAAAAAGCCAGTTCGTCTCCTCTTTATATGAGTAAAATTGAAACTTAAGTACCTGAGGAATTCTATTAAAATGAATACTTATTGGCATTTGTACATTTTTAGACTGTGTCAAATTAGGAGCATTCATTCTCAAGTCAGTTTGTACTACAGAGATCTCAGACCTATTCCAAAAAAGGATCACATCCATCCTATATTTGATGGCAATACATTGAATGCATTACAATAATCAAAATGGAGTAAAATACAATTTAAATAATTGTACTTATCCAACAATCACCCTCAAAAATAGACTATATATATTCATATCAATAGACTATAATATAGACTATATATTAATAGACTATATTAAATTTCCATTTAATATAAAGTATCTGGAATATCTGAATTATTTCCAGCATCAGTAAAAGAGAAGCAAAAGCCCATTCACTACAAAGTGTGTGCATATGGGTCATTTCTTGATCTTTAACTACAAAATACAAAGTGATCATGTAATTCTCAACTGTATGTTAAAATAAATGGCAAAGGAAATGCATACATATACAAGCAAAGAAATAAATAAAAGGCAATACAGTAATTTCATAATAATATATCAAAGCATTTGCTTTCATTGGGGTGGGGGGAGAAAAAGAAAGAAGCTACCACTTAAAGACTGGCAATGAAAGGGTTAAGAGACATATGCTGTATAATTAGGAGATGCATTAATGATTATGAATAGTAAATGATTTGGTGCAAAGAAAAAAATTTTAGTCAAAGGGACACGTACCTATCTCACATGTTTATTAGTAACTGTATATAACTAGAGAATTCTGCTATTAAGAATCTTACATTATTGGTGTAAATACTTCCAAGGGTACATCAAATTGTAATCTTTCATACGACAGCCATCAAACCAGGCTGGAGATTTTGACAAACATTAAACACAGTAAGGAGGCAATTATGTATGCATGATTTAATCTGCAACTAATTAATATGCAAATTTATTCATATGTTAGTTACTAAATTAAAAATGCAAAGAAGCCCTTATGGTGATTCTCGAAATTTTTCACAAACAGAACATTTAAAATGTAAGAAAAATGAAGTTTTTGAGAAACCTAGAGCACACTTTTAGTGTCTCCAGAACCTGTTGCATTAAGAAGACTCAAAAATATGTGTTTAAATACTAGATAATGATTTTAAAGGTGTGCTAATTTTATGTGAGAATGTGGGAACAGAAAGGTTAATCAGAATTCTCTCGAACTCTTAAGAGATACACTCTAATTACCAGACAAATGGTATTCTATTTCTAAGCCCTCTTCCCTGCTTTTGGGGTTGTCAGGAGTTGGTCATCTTATTGATATCTTGCACAAATGGTTAGGGGCTTTGAGAGAAATAAATAGTATTTGAAAGAAACCAGCTATATTGTAAATTCCAGGGTATCTTTGAGACCATTTGGTGTTCACTAAACATACAATTCGCTCCTCAAGATGGCAACTCGCTCTTTTTCGCCTTTGGGGAACAGCTCTTTGCAAATAGGGAAAGGAGAGGAAAATCCTGAGGGAGGCTAGAAATTTCTCCCAAACTCTCTTCCAAATGAATCTTCAAAGAAAATACTGAGACTCACCAAAGTGAAACAACAACCAAAAAAAGCAGAAGGTAATTTCATCTGAATTCAATTTGGCTATTTTAGCCCTGTATTTTCCACACAGTCCAAAATTGATTTGAATCATTTACGTGAGACGAGGGGTGTAGAGTAGAGATCATTTAAAAATATTTTTGGGTGTCTGTATACACATGAATATCCACTTAAGTGCACTCTATTTTCCTTTGGCACTGCTGCCTTCCGCAAGAATCTGATTTCCCTGTGACTTCCTACGGATCAGCAGCAGCATTTTATGGGGGTCACCTCTCATCTGATTACCTTTTCATCCCAAGCCCGATGGTTGGAACAGCTGTAGCGGCCTCAAGAAATCAACAAACACAAGTCAAGTGTATGAGGAAGCACAATATGAGAGTCTACAGCTCTTCCCAGGACACTGAACTCTCACCCACGTTAGAAAAAAAAATTGCCATCGGTCTCATCACTGCCAAGTGACACACAAAAAGGAAGTTCACCATTGGCTGTTACCGCATTCACAGTCTGACTGATTTCCCAGCTCCCCTTAGCCCATTCTGATGCCAAGAGGACTACAGCTTGCCCATTTCATTTTGACCACGGCAGCCAAAAAAAGCACTGTCCCACCGTGCAATGACAAGCAGTCTGTTTTGATATTGGTACCTCAGTCTGCAATATAAGAGAGTCAGATGTCCTCAAACTATGGGACCTCCTGAGGGGCTCTGTCCCGACCTCCCTTGGCCAGAGAGACGGTGAGCGCGCAAGCCGTAAGTCCTTAGCTTCGGACGCGCAGGGGAAGGAGAGGCACCACGGGCAGAGCTCAGACAGAGATGGCGAGGACTCCCTCTTCTTCTGGAGAAAAGAATCCACGCCTTTCCAATTCGACACTCGAGTCTAACTGGAAATACTAACTCGTATTCTACTCAATCCCTGCCAGCCAGCATACACGATTGCAAACTGAATTATACAAGAAAAGGAGTCTTTCTCTTATATAATTAAATTTTAGGAAACGTTAGTAAGTAAACATCAGAGCTACTTATCTGTCTTTAGGGAAAGATTGGGGAATATCTGAGGTCAAGAATGGATTTGTGTCCTTGATTCTCAGAGAGGGAGGCAGCTGGTAGCAGGACCCTCCCCTCTTTCCCACCCAGCACATTCCGATTTCTCTGCTAAATGCACAGAGTCAGCGACTCAAGCCTGGTTTACCCTGAATGAGTCTTGCAAGGTTCTCTCCAGCACTAAAATAATATGCTTTTATGATTCCAATGAGGCATCATCAGGCCAGGATCTCCATTTCTGGGCAGCTCAGGAGTCTGAGAGTAACTGAGGCATCTTTAATTTAAACAGGTGACTCAATTTTTGTTTTGACCAGAACTGAACATAAAGCTTTTAAACGCTTAAATGTACACATTTATGCATTCATTACACAGTGTTAAATCTAATTTGTTCTTTTTACTGTCACAGGAAGCACATGTTTAAAGCAATCTGTTTCCTCATGTGAATGCTTTCCTGTCTGTTTAAAAAAAATTGCGACACACTTTACCCTGAGTAACCAAGAGGTGATCATAAATATCCCTAAATAGCATTAAACAGATATGAAAGACATTAACACTTTCAGAATGCCAAAGTAGTATTAAAAAAAATTCTAACAGATGCTCCTAGGTCAAAAAGTGAAATGTGTGTTTCCTGAAAAAACACTCTCATCAGAATCATAAATGAACTGTGAGTGGAGAAATGAGGTGTTGCTGAATAAAAGAGAGGATCCTTTTGGTGAGGAGCACAAGCAATCTATTGCCAAAGGGTACTTGCCATTAAAAGAACCAAACTGAAATGGAAGTTTGATGAAAACGAATATCCTTTGTAATCCACAAGGTGGCAATGACTACAAATGAGGGATGGCGACACTGGATCTGTCGGGCTTCCGGATAAAGACTGCACCTCTGCAAACCACAGCTTCGCTCCTGGCTCAGGGACACTAGGAAGAGGCTCCCAGCTCACCGGCCAAAAGGCCCTTTCCCAAGGAATCTAACTTGGTGCCTGGTTTTTCTGCAAAATTTATTGGCTGCGAAAAGACATTCCTTGTGAAATGTAGAGACCATGCTTTTTTTTCTTTTTTCTTTTTTCTTCTGGCAGATGTTTTTTTCTGTAAATGCAAAAGTTAACTAACTAGCTTTTATAAAAATTTAAGTTTCCCACAGCTGACAAGCCCTAAAAGACTATTTTTCCTTCACAAAGTCAGCCGTGGTATTAAGAAAAGGCACAAGACAATGGGGCAAAGGCTAGAATCCAGCAATTCTTTGACTTTGTCTTAAAACATCTGTGCAAATATTCTCAGCTAATGTTAGAAATGTACCTAAACTGTCCTAACACATTTAACTCCCTTTTACTTTATAAAAGAAACAAACTGCCACACAGGCCCATCTAGTCAATACATCTTCATCTTACAAGATGAACTAAAATTCCAGGACTACCCCTCACTTTTCTGGGGGAACCAGAACAAACCCTACAAAGGTAAATCCATGCATCGCTAATTATGGAATAACACTGAAACAATTTGAAAGAAAAAGTATGTATCTCCTTATCACTTAGAGGCAGTTCTGATTTAGGCATATACAACTCATTGGCAGAGTGAATCACACTATGACAAGTTCTGTACATCTCGACCTCATGTCCCATTTCAAAAGAGAAATGATGGAGAACATACTTCCAACACCAACTTTGCACTGTGTTAAGGCTAAAGATGAAAAACGCTGACTAGGTTTCTTTGCCTGTTGGAGATGGTACTGTAAGGATGATGAGATACAGAAAGCACTTACATTATTTGCTAATTCCAAATAATGAAGTCCCCTCCATTAGGTAAAATTCTTCCTCATGCAATTTAGACCCTCATCTTATTTTCTGCTTTACTGTTAACTACTCAAGTAAGCTGCATGTCAGATTTTTCCCAAATGCTGTAAGAAAAACAGTCACCTCATTGCTGATACTAGCAATAACAGTACTGCTGTCGTTATTGTTGTTGTTGTTAGATGTTACCATATCTTAACTATTTACAGCATGAGACAACTATTTAAGCACATCATATATATTCTGTTATTTATTCACTGCAAGATCCTTAAGAGGTACATGTATGTTCCCCATTTTTCAAGGAAGAATTCAAGGATATTACATCACGTGTCCAAGGCCACATAGTTGGTAAGTGGCACAGATTCTGTGTTCTTTCCCACTAGACCATACTGTCTCTAGGAAAGAAAGGGTATCCTTTCTAACTGATCCGCTTAGGGAAGAAATTGTGCGTTATAAACAGTGCACTATACAGTGGTAGCAAGGGTCATTCTACAGCAAAATGAAACTTTTCGATGTTTGATTTATTCCAGATAATCAAACTCTTGCTAAGTTAACGACAACCATGTTGAAGAGTGGTTTGTGGTCTAGCACATTCTAATAGCTGTAGGCAGCATGGCATCACGGACAAGAACACAGAGACTGTGGAGACAGCCTGCCCGGGTCTCAATCCCAGCTCTGCCACTTTGGGCTGTGTGACCTTAGGTATGTTTCTTCACCTCTCTGTGCTTCAGTTTCTTTATCTATGACTCAACAGTAGTATCTATCTCATAGGATTTTCATAGGATTAAATGATTTAATGTATGCAAAGTGCCTGGCACAGAATGGTGCCTGGCACAGGATAAATACTACATTAATTGTTTAGACATTGTGCCGACAGCATTTCATTCAGGTGGAGCAGGCAGTATTTATACCTATTTTGCAGACAATGAAATAGGATTGTGACCTGACCAAGGCCACTGGGTGAGCAAGTAGAGGATAACTAGGAAGGTCTATTTCCACATATAGTAGTAAACATAACGTTTACTACTATATCCATTCATCGGAAATAAAATTGAAAGTAATATGTGTAAGGCAGTGAGTTTAGCTTCTGTGAGACAAAAAAGATGTAGGCAGAATACTGTCTTTATCTTCTTCAAGATGGTTACAACTGAGTAAGGGGACAAAGCACCTCTAGACTGAGCTTAAAGGATAAAAAGTCTATGTGTTACACAGGGTATCTTCATTTTATTTTTGAATGCACAACATTCTTCAAAGGTTAGACTTTATACTCTTTAAAATGATAAGGCACATTCCCTCAAATTGGGATGTGAATGACACAAAACTGAGGATTTCCTTCAGCATGAAGAAATTTAGTTGTGAAGTTTTATGATTTAAATAAAGGGTACATTTAGTGCATTGAGAGAAAGAAATGTTCAGTGTTACATGGGGTTTCTAGTTTCTTGTTTGGTTGAAACATACATTTTAAATGAATATAAATGAAGAAAGGAATGAATGAACAGAAACTTTAAAAATGCTTTTTTATTTCCATCCCACCTGGGTGTTCCCAGTTTGTTATCATAGAGTTTCATGTAAGAGCTAGATTATGGATGTCATTTAACAAAGGAAAAACAAAATAGCATTTGTTTACAAAACAATTACCTTTCAGTGTTTGATTTCACAATTCTAACTATATCTGCCCATAATAAATATGCTTCATTCCATTTTCTTTTGCCCAGCCATATAAATTAAACCAAAGATTTTAAATGCCAATTTCTTGTATACATCTAAAAGTAAAATCCATATAAAGGCACTATATGAGGAACTCACAAGGTTTTGGCAATAAAATTTCACTTATGAAGCATATGCCTTAAAATTAAATGGCAGAATCTGTACCCTTTGATTACATAAGAAATACCTTTGGTAGCACAATAGCTACAGAAAGTTTTTTTTTTTTAATTGAACTTAATGTTTAAAAATTAAACTAATTCAACAAGGCTTAACCAGCAGGCTATGAGCAACCTTGTAAAATCTCAGCTTCAGTAGTTTTGAGAAATGAGCTGAGTGCTGCTGCATCCTTAGGCAATTTTTTTCCCGTCTTTTAAACATCTTAAGTTATTAAACTCTCTTAAAATAAAGCCCCAGTTTTTATACTCCACTTATTATTGAATTATTTTGTACTTCAAGCTCATTCCATAATGAGCAAGCCAGAAAATATTATTGTGCCCTGTGTTAATGCACCTGAGCACCTGGGAAACAAGTGAATTCCCCAAACAGGGTTACTTGAAAACATTAACGCTAAGAATCAGCCACCTACTTGAAACTGCTTTCTCATATCAGCTAATGATATAATGATATACTATGCCAATAGGTAGAATGAAAGCTATTACAATATTATTATAACTATAATCCAGGAGGCATATTTAGAATGATACGGGTGGGGGTGGAAGGGAGGTTGCTGTAGACAGTTAGGTACTCTTTCTCAGATGATACCAAAATAATTGCTCCAAAATAGCACTTTTCTACAATCCCTAAATGGTAACAGCAAGTCGTAAGAGTGACAGTTTTTGTAAGTGTGTGCGAGAAATGACACCAGTTTAATGGTTAAATGTAGCACAAGGGTCATTTTGCTGGGAAAAAAAAAAAAGTCTTTCTAACATGTATCCATGATTCACAAAGGGAATGCCCTTTACTCACTACAGTTGGAAAAACAACTGACATACAGCAATCCAAGAAATTTTCTCCACAATTTCCGATGAAGGGGGCTTCTCTAAAAAGTGGCCCTGCTACCCTTGTTTCACTGAATAATCAAAATAAACTTCAGTGAAATTCAATGCGCACACAGATCCTGTCCTGATTACTCTCGAAGTAAATGTTCATAGATCAAGTTTCAACCCTAGTCACATATTTATGATTAATTCCTCAGATGACAAATTTAGACTAGAGAGAAAACAGTGGGTGTCACTAAAGCACTTAAATGTAATTCTTAAAATGTTCTCCTGAAGCTGTAATTTGCACATTATTTCAGAATTGAAATCTACACCTCTCACTGAAACTTAAATCACCTCTATTTTCAACCTTGAAATTTTACAGAATGCAGAATCTTCTGCACTACCTTAATTTCTCTGAAGAGGGAGTATATGCTCAAGCAAAGCGTGAAACTCCACAAATAGCTCCACACCTATGCAACAGCTGCAACTTAAAAAAATAAAAAAAATCAGGATCATTCACATGCTGCTGTTTTGAGATAAAATAATTGAGTATTTAAAGCCGGAAAATTTGCACTGCATTTTATAAAAGCTCTGATTCCTTTAAAATGAGCACACCAGTGTACACACACCCTGGGACAGTCGCGATCAAGGCTGAGAATCCCATGCTACTGCTTTCAAATGCAACTTCATGTTCGGTTTAAGAATTCAGTGCAATTTATTTAAAAACAAAACAAAACAGGTGTCTGTCAACAGCCTGACAGTATTTTATTCTGCCTTAAGAAAATACAACATTGCTATTTTTGAAGATACTCCTTTTTAGCATTATTGCTGCATTTTCTGATAGGGTCTTATTTATGTTGTCCTCCAACTTGTACTCAACTCTGATATATTACTTTCAGACAAAAACTTCAGAATTGTTTGAAACCAGGAATGTACGTTGCCAAACTGTCAGTGACTGGGGGAAAAAAATGAAAAATTTTCACTGTGTTAGAAAATAAAACTGTTTCAATCAATGAAATGTTAAAAGTTAAAGTATTAGTCAGATATTAAGCCAAGCATCTATATTACTCCATAAACATAAAATAAATTCTCAGTTAAGCCAGATGCTGCCAAACAAGTTATTGTAATTTCAAAATACATGCAAGTCCTGTTGTAATACTCTGCTAGGTAAAGCAGCCTCTGCAGCTTCTTAGATTTCTTAGTAATTAAGCCATTCAGATGGAGTCCAAGACTTCCCACCAAAATATGCTCTTCAGTGAAAGTGATAAAATAAGGTTCAAAATGATAGTTCCCTGAAATGTAATTCTTCTTTCTCAACAAGTAAGCCCAGTTTTACTCTAAATGCTATTGTTCCAATTGCTGAACTTTTAACAGAAAGTCCTGATAAATCTAAGCAGGTGAAACAGTATATTGCAAACTGGGTGAAAAACAAAACCACACATCCTGGGGTAAGCAGGCACTATGGCCAGGGGGCCACCTCTGTGACAGAGGGGATGGCATGGTTGTGTTTTGAGTGTTTAAGGCATATATCATGTTCATTTGTAAGAATCCTTCCAGAATAACTGATAAATACATAGATGTTTCTTCCATAGTTAACTTTTGTTTTTTCCTTCTCACTTACATTTCTTCTCTCTTGGTAAAAAAGTATGTGCACCAGCAACATCATTCTGAAGAGGGAAGGATTGGGTTTCAAGGCAGACAGGAGGGGCATGGTGGAAGAGGGACCTCATTATTTCAAAACTACAAACAAAAATCCTGAAAACTTCTAGCAAACTTCTGGGAGATGGGAATGTCTAATGGTAGATACTTGAAATATTTGCATGTATCTTGTATGCTTTTTGAAATACTTATAATGGTCTAAGAACCCTCCATGATAACTATTTAAATATAGAGATCTTCCTATATTTGTTTCATAAACCAGCAATTAATAAAAAGCATAATCTCTACAGCTACTGCGAGTAATAGAGAAGAGGAGACTGGTTTTCAAAGAAACAAAAACTGTGGTGAACTTGAAGTTTTTGGGCTTAGCTAATTCAGTATTAATTGTACACACAAAAATAAATTCTTTCTTTGTGATGAACATTTTATGTACTTTCAAGGTGTTCCCCAATGCCATGCTATATATGCTGTGTAACTTGTGTGAATTATACTTTTGCCCTATTTGGGATGATTTATTTGCATTATCCTTAAATTCCCCCTCGCCTACAAATTTTCATAATTAATAAGCAAAATTTTAATATAAAAAACTAATTTCAATATATTTAATTGGAAAATGTGTATACAGTTTAAAGTTGAGCATTGGGAGCTATTCTAACATTCTGATATGAACCCTACAATTCTACTTCTTTACAAAGTACCTACTGCTTTAGGAATGAACCTTGAAGAGGCCCCTCCTTTCATATCTTATCACACAATTGGCTACTTCTCCACTTTCCTACACAGGATGCAGTCCAGATGGCTGACACTTGGTTCACTTGTGCTAGACATTATAATGTTTTAATATAAATTTCATTTTCAAGAAAGTTATATTATTATTCAAGTTAAAACTGTTGACATGAAAAAAAGCATCATTGTGATTTTTTTCTGATCCGTTTCAAAAGTGATGGGGGAACTTATGTATTTTAAATACTGAGGTTTTTAATTTTACATAATTTCTAGGTCCTTTAATAAGGAAAATAACAAAAACAAAAACATTTTACCAACTTCTCTTTTAAACTGTTTGCAATCTTTCAAGCCTCTGGGGGAAAAAAAAGTTGTTTTGTTTTTTTCTTCCCAAAATAGCTTAAGCTATGGCTTCAATATCATATTTGAAACCTTTGAATATGAAGGTTTTTCTATAATGGGAAACATGCAATATGATTAATTCCATCAACATTAGTCATCTTTTCTTGATATTCCAAATAATCTCTTCTGCTAAAGAAAGTCTCACTCAGATTTTCAGGTTTTCTTTACTTAAGAATTATTTCTTACAAAAACTGACATATTGCTACCTTGTATACTTGAGTTTTTATTCTTCAAATCCACCTAATGATTAAATTGGGTCTCAAATTTCCCTAGAGTATCTGAACCATATTACAGAATCCTGACAGTAGTTGAGACTGTTTTCCTTAGGATACATGAGTACAAAGCTATCTCTGACTATTTGATAGAAAATCTGTCAGTTCCTCTGGAATTAAACAAAAACAAAAACAAAAACAAAAACACACACAAAGCTTGTTAAATTGTAATTTGAAAGTTATCACCTTTTTGTATGTGTGTTATATTTCACAATAAGGAAAACTGAAATTATGGTGCTGCAACTCATAATAATTTTGGAAATTTCTTATATAACTACTTGTCAAATCATACTTTGAAAGATATTATCTTTTTGTACATATGTTATATTTCATAATAAGGAAATAACTAAAACTGTGGAACTGCAACCCATAACAGTGTTTGAAATTTGTTTTCTATTTGTTAAATTGCACTTGGAAAGTTATCACTTCTATGTATATATGTTATACTTTACAATAAAAAATACGATTAAAAATGCAACATAATATACAAAATAGACTTTACAGCAAAGTGCAGTTTGTAAAATGATCATTGGTGAAAAGGGAGCTCCTAAACTATTTTTAAGAATAAGACTTACTTTCAGAGAACTCAAACTCGAGGGAACCCAGCTGGGAATGATAGTGAGACCTTCCCTGAAGTTTCAAATTGGAATAGAAGTAGAAACAAATAGAATGTTTTTAGTCATTAATAGGTTCTGGTAAAACGTATATCATTTTCAAACATTCCAAATTATAAGAAATCCAAGATTTTATCTGTTTACATATCAGTGGGAAGAAGGAAGTTTCAGAAAGACAATCTTTTTGTGTACGCTTTTATAAAAATATTTTTAAATGACACAATATGACATTACTTTTCTATTTTCTAGATTTTAATACTTTCATGTTAATTTCCGTTCAGAATCACAGACAATTTTTTTCCAAAAAATACGATTTAATTTGGTACAGTTTTCTCTGCAATTAGGTCTTCCATGAATTCAACACTTATGATTATTGGGTATGCAAAGACAAGAAATTTGCTGGAAAGGGCAGTAAGCTTAGAACATATTAAGTTTAAGATTAAATACATTTAAAAAAGAAAACTAAGATGTGGAAACCTAACAAGACAAGAATTCACATGTAGATTCAAGACGATACATGCAAAATACATTCTGGCATCAAGAGACAAAGCTTTACCACTAAAGTCTTCAAATGATGACAAGAAATTGGGATGCCACTGAAAAGAGCAACATACTAATATCTGAACAGAGAACATGAAATTGTTCTGCAGTAATAAGCAGGGCTCTCATGGGCAATTAGATAGCTGTCATTTCACAGAGCCTTTCCTTGAAAACAACAACAAAACATCACCCTAGCCCTAACTACACGCCTCTGTTCTCCAGAGGAAAAGTCTTCCTTCCCTCCATTCTGCGTGTGTCTGTAGCCCCAGCAGGATGGATCTTCCACTGTCCTCTCTCTCTGCCATGCTTTCTAAGTGTCCTGAGGTCTCTAATGCAGCGCACAGTACAGCACACATTCGTGGATCCTGCCAGATCCGTGGCAAGGTGGCGGGCCAGGCTTATGTTTTCTTTCTCCCACAGATGCTGCAGTGTTTTCAAAACAGGGCAAAGCAATCCCCTCGCTCTCCTCATCTCCTGTGATGATCCAGCCCAATGGCGGCCAAAGAAGGCCAGCGTCTGTATCATAGCCGTGTCATTAGTGGTATCTGATTACGGAAGGTTACAGTTTAAATTTTCTTTGTTTTATTTTAAGAAAGAGAGAGGGCCCATTTGGAAAAAGGGGAAAAAAAGTGAGTTGACACAACAGATTGTGACAGATTTATTACTATTTATCATGGTAAATATGTATCGAAGAAAACATGTAAATGTCTTTATCTAGTCATAATCATTCTGAAAGAAACCTTTTTTTGTCCTCAATATTTCATTATCTGTTCTACAAATAATCATACATATTGAAGTATGTTTTTCAAAGAAGTATTTCCTATGGGATAAATTTTCATAATTTTATTTGAGGCTAAACAAAAAAGTACGGCAGAAATGTAGATCTACTCAGGCAAATGTGTTAATGATGTCTAAAACAGACTAGCTCTTTAGATGAAGTTAAATATATATATATATATATATAGTGGTGTGGTGAGGCATGTGGATCTTGCTACAAGTAATAAGCAAATCAGTGTACACAGCAATACCAATATAAACTAACTTAAACTTTCATTAAAACAGAACTGAGGTTTTTTTTTTAAGTAATGACCTTAAATTAATGGTTGAATTCTAAAATTACTCAAACTATTTTAATTTTTCTTCTCAGAAAAACAAACTGAATAACAAGGATAAAATTTTCATTTTTAATTGAATTTCCTCCTCCTTGTCCTCACAAAAAGGGCTCTTTACAAAATTATTCTGTAAGGAACAACAAAACATTTAGCCAAGATAAATTCTGTAAGAAGAGTAAATCCTAAACTGACCATCAAAAGCCAGAAATTAAACAATATAAACTAAACGTCCAAATTCTGGGTTTTTTTAATTGTAAAGGAAAGAAAGACACTTTCAGACTTCTGAGTATACCACAACATACCCAGAACAGATAAATTGTCTTAATAGCAAAGACAAAATATAAGCTGTAAATTTTCAATAATAGCCAGCTAGACATGGGGAAATATGTTTAAATTTACAAATTATGAGAAATTGTTTTTGATGATGACTAAGCACACAGATAACCTCAAAGATCACACCAATGCACTATTCAGAAATTTCATAGATTATTGTTAATTTTAGCATTAGAAAAAACAAAGTTAATTTAATGAGGCATAAATAGGGTTGTATACCTTTAAGTTTTATCATAGCTGTTCTCGTAGAGAGTTATTTTATCATTTCAGAACATTCAAAGGTCCACTTATATTTAATCTTGTCTGTACTAAGTTCAGGCATGTTTAACATGTAAACAGCTGTGAGGACTATATCATTTGAAGTTGTCATAAAAGCTATTAAAAGCTAAAGTTTCATCTACATTAAATCCATCACTAACTTCAAGCTTAAACTATGCTTACAAAAACCTGAGGGGGATATTAGTCAATTTCAATACAACACAGAAATTCAAAGAATAACTACTCAGTATATTTTTTTGAGTGACTTTTTGGTAGTCAAAAATGACTATTTTATATGCTAGTGGCAGTTTTATTTACACAATATTTTTCCACATTTATGAACAATTTTGTGATGCTTCTTCAACATTACCAACCCTATGATAATCAGCATACAAATTTGTTTTTTTCTGATAAGACTTGTTCTGATACATTTGTTTAATAATTTTTTAGATTAGTTGAACTGAAATCAAGTCAAATACACAGGTGTTTGGGTTAATGTAATATAAGAACATTTGCAAAACCCATGATTCTTCTAATTTATTAAAAATGAAATAAAACTAATATGGAATATAGTTTGTTAATCTTGGGAGTTCTAAATATAATTTTATTTCAAAGTATAAGAACTTTTAAGTTAGAACCCTGCAGAACACTGACTTAAATTATATATATATATAATTTAAGATACATATCTTTCTCATGGGAAGGAAGGAAAAAAGAAAAACAAAAGAGGAGGAAAAGAGAAACAAGGAAGGAAGGAAAAGATCATATTTTTATTCTACATGAGGAGAAAAAGTACTCGAATAGCTGAGTCTTAAACATTAATTAAGGCACATTACCTGGAAACTCAAATTTGAAGCTATATATAAGAATTCACACAAGATATCATGCATCTAGTTGGGATTACATTTGCAATGTTGGGGGGGTAAGGGAGCCTCCGAAACTCCAGCCTTTAGCGCCAGTTACTAACAAGACCCAGAATGCCTTTGGCTACAGCTGGACTCTTCTAGTCCTCACCTGGTATAACAGACACCAACAGCGACGGACACAGCTACCTTTGCAGCCGTTAGTCAGCAACCTCTCTAGAAAATAGAGACATCCTCCCTCTATGCTGGGCTGAAACCCATGTAAATTTTTCCTAAATCCTCTCCACAAATCTCCTTTCTCATGCAAATCCATAAATCATCATAATACTGACAAAGCATTTAACCAACACATGAAACTAATACTCATTCTCTTGAAAGCCCTGTGCAGGTAAAAAACTCCTAGAACTTCAGGCACCTTTTCAAGGCTCTCTTCAGAGCTTAACCTGCGGAACAGATGAAGGTAACTGCCCATTCTTCCAGGATGGGAAATTAATCACTCCCAGGTGGGTCAGGTAGCTGCACATGCAGGTTACTCCTACCTCACCCACACTCTAGATAAACACGCTGCTGCGGAGGGAGAAGAGAGCCTCATTTTCTCCTCTCTCCTTCACCTCAGTACAAAACAGAACAAAGTAAACAACACACAAAGCAGAAACAAGCAGTACTTACTGAAGATGGCAAACCTGGAGGAACTTTTCGAACTTTCTTTGTCTGTACCTCTGAAAGAAAATGAAGGACTCTGTGAGTTCCACGCATGCCCCTTTTCCTAATGAAAACTTACCAAACCCAGAAGCCATTCAGATTAGATTAGACTTTTTTACATCATTACCTTAGCAAAATGGAGTCACCCCTATCTCCTTTTATCCTGACAGAAATCAAATTCTGCTTTGTTCATAAAATGAAGAGCTCAACTTTCTAATGCTTTGATTTTTTTAAGGTTCCTTATGTGTACAACCAAGAGAAAACAAGGAATAAACATTCACAGAAATTGTTCTGCTACTATAAGGTGTTAATATATCCCCACAGTGAACTACTGGGGGAGTCACCAGCCTGACAATTGAGCAAAATTTTGTTTTTGTTTTTGTCTTTGGGGGGGGGGGGTGGTGTTGAAGTGAGGGTGGGGTAGAGAGGGGTGTTGAAAAAAAAGAGGAAGAAAGAAAGAAAAAACTATTAACTGTCACTCGGGCATTCAACCAAGGACTGCCTTACCCATGGCACCACTGTGAAGAGGCCTCCTTCGGGGGTTATTGCTAGAATACTGATAGTACTGGGAACCAGGCTTGGTGGGCGAAAGAGTTCCTGGGTTGCCCATATCCATGTCACCTCCAAGGAGACTCTGCTAAAATGTTAAAAGGGGAAAACAAATATATATGGTTATGTTTTTTACATTTATCACTGCACCGCCCCCCCCAAACTGACTGTTAGTACCTAAACCAACGTAATAAAGAAAACAGCATGTGCTAAACTCAAACAATTTTTTTAAAAAGAGAAAAGCAGTCTATGAAGCGATCACAAAGTTTCTGAATTTTTAAACCTTTACTTTTGAGAGGAAGATAGAAGATGATTCCCTTTAAACAATATTTGAAAAAAACTCTTTTAGATGACTAACATTTTAATTTTATAAGAAAACAGCATTTACGTAAGACTAATGTTTTCTTTATCTAGACTTATGCTCATATCTGTGAACTATTCATGCCCTTCCTTAGCAAGAACCAAGGAGAATCTCATTTTTTTGAACACACAAAACTCTCCCTGGCTGGTCACACTGGGGGTGAGTGTGGACCCGGTACCTCCACCCTGAGAGTTCTGTCTCTCTCTGCACCGGTACATCGTGATCCCCCACGAATTCACACACCACCAAAAGAAGAGAAAAATGCCAACTGAACCAAGAGGAAATTCAATCTTCACATTAACTTCCAAAATTATAGAAACAGTAGGCGTTCTAAGCTAACAGCGACACACTAAAGGACTTCAGAATGCCCTCTTGAGGACTATCGGAAACTTAAATACATCCCCACCGACCAAACATTTACCTGAACACTAGCAAACCTGCACAAATATCATTAACTTATTAAGGTGTGACAAATTACTAAACTTTAAAAAATGATGACATAAGAGAGAGTATATGATAATACTACATTTTCTAAAAACTACATAGAAACTTACCCACAATATATAAATCGTCTGATTATACTGTGCCTTGAACACATTGTTCTCTTAATTATTCTGATATGCAATAAAATAAGTGTAGATACTACCATTTATATTAAGAACAAATTTACTATTTAATAAAGAAATTTTAAAATTAAGTACTAAAAATCTAACTTTATCGTTACTTGTAATCAACTTTTACTGACTGAACTAATTACTGTCCTTGATAAAGTACAGAATGTGTTTTCCCTAATCTAAATTCTAATCACCATGTCACTCACAACAGACTTAGGGATGCTTCACTAACACACTATTCACATGCAAAATACTCTAAATAGGCCAATTATGACTCTGCCCCTGTTCCCTGGTTAACCCGCTGAGAACTGAAAAATTTCACAAGGCAGTCACCAACTAAAACAAAGGGTCCTTGTTTTAAATTAAGACAGTCTTTTTGATTCCTAAATAGCTCAACAAAGTGGCATGTCTTCGAGTGAAAGCAGTTGGTCAAATATGACCCATAAGCTGGAAAACCAAAAATTAAAACCTCCCCTTTCCACTGCCATATAGCTAAATATCATAAAGAGATCCTCTGGATTCCGAAGGATTTTTGTGACTGTTGGATGAGTAATTTATAAAGAACTAATACTGACAAGCTCGCCTCCCCTGTTTTAAGACTTTTCCAAGGAATACGTAATAAACATTACTTTAAACTAAAACTTCAAGGCTGAGATTCTAGGTTGAAAGCACATCTTGAGTTAAAACAAAACAAAACAAAACAAAAACTCATTGCTACTACCTTAATATTTACCACATGGCTGATAAAAACCTGAGATCTACGTGCTCAACTACTGCCTCTTCAGAACTTAAAAGATCAAAATGCTACACAATGGCAAACAAAAATATAGAGCTCTTTTTAATCAAGCTCAGTATAAATCAGGAATCTAAGAGTATACCATCAAATGATTCCTGTATTCTTTTAGGAGTGGCATTCAAATACTTTAGAATCTCAACTCAAAATTTCACTCTTGGTAATTCTTATTAAAAAAAGTTTTTGTTTATGTAAGCTCAAGTCCAAGTTTTCTTTGAAATTTCCATCAATAAAGCTGTAAATTATTTCAAATCACAGCTTCCTTACAGTTCAGTAAATCTACAAATGAGTCTTCATTTCATTTGAAAGAGAAGTTTGAAAATGATATTATTAAGAACTTTGTAATCTAGACAGGCATTATCCTATTTCTTCATTTTCCTTTGTTGAAAAAAATATAAAAAATATTCAGAAAAAAAGGCTGAACCAATATATTTGTAATGCTTGCTTGTCTTTTTAATGAGTTTAACCGTTGGTTAATTCTTGTTGGTCCTGGTGACAAAGGTTTTCATTCTCAAGAAAGTAGTTGTATTCAATAGGTCTACATAAAAACAAACATGCTTCCTATACTGTGTTTTAGCAGCATTCACAGAGAGCTGTGAAAAAATGTAAAATGATAACTAAAAGATAGCTAAGAGGCTGTGGCTGACCTTACTGTCGTTAATTTAAAAGAAAACCATTTCATGGGCCAGTTGCAAATAAATCACAAATCTAACTCGTGCATGCAGTCACATGAAGTATGTATACTGACAGTGCTAAGACCAGATAGCACTTACAAACACTTAATGGCTTGTGCTAATCTGTAATCTTTTTTTTTTTAAACAAAGCACATTCTTGCTTTTTTTTTTTTTCCAGACCTGTTTGTTCCTTTTTCTTTTTAACTTGGACAATAGGATCATTCTTCTAAAGCAACAAAAATAAGCATTTCCTCTCACTTAAGGGGGCCCTGATCACCCCACTAGGGAAAATGAAGATAAAAATATATGTTCTTATTGTAGAGTATACTTGTAAAAATGCACAATGACCATTTACTATTGTTTGCCCTTTACGTCACAGACTTAACTCTCTGGAGCAATGAGAAAGATTTTTTTAAAAAAAGAAAATTTAATGGCATTCAATTTAATAAGGTAAATTAAATACTACACAAAATTGATAAGGCATTTATTTATATATGAATTTATCTACATGTATATACAGCTTTGAAGGCACACTTACGCTTAATAAAAGTTAAGTTTGAAAGATACGTCTACTTTCAAAATGGTCAAATGCATCCTTGCCTTAAATAGGATTATAATGGTTTTAGGTTTTCCACATTGTGCAAGCTCATGCTCTGCGGTTATGTTAGGTCCCAGTAGTAAGCTGCCTGAGTCTGCCAGGAAACACTGGAAACAAGATGTGGCATCTTGCAGTGTGCTAACCTGTAAATCTTAAACCCATAGTTTAGCATTTTGCTTAACTGTCTGCAACGTGATGAGACAAGCCCTTCCCCTTATTCACTCTTTATTTTCTTCCCAGGGGAAACAATTTCAAGACTTAAAATACCTTAACCAAAGAAGAGAATTATTTTGACTTTGTCAACCAGGTTTAAAGGTTCTGTGTTCCCCACAGAGACCTTCTCTCTCCGCAACCAATTCTCCAGCAAAGAGTGAATCCTAACATAGCACTCACGTGCCAAACTGCAAACATTCTGTGACGGTCCCTTTCAGTAAAAATTTATATTTGTTTTATATCGGATCTGGGTCTCAGACTATCTTTCTAACACATTCTCAACCTTGCCCCCATTCCCTTTGGGGAGAGCGTTTTAAAATCCTTGCTCAACCACTGAACTGTGCTTATGCAACCAAGAATGCAAAACCATGAATTAAACTTGAGTAAGAAAAAGCAGCATATATCTCAAATTAGATTTATAACTGAATGGTAATCAAAAATAGAACTAACTGCTTCAAGCTTAAATTATCAACTTTTTTCTTGTTAAACTAAAATCATCTTGCTCTGAACTATTATTTCATTTCACTCAGCACTTTAAATGTAATGGGTGGGTGTACATTTCTAAAAAGGAAGATTATATTTACCCTTAATTACAGATATGAGTGAGATCAGAGTACGATGAATGCTGCTTTTTTGGCTTATAATTAATTCATCTAATAGGTGAATGACCTTGAATTTCAGGGTTGGAAACTGGGAGAGGAAAAAAAGTAGGAGAAAAAACCTCTGGGGAGAAGCAAATGTGCCCCTGGTTTCTTAGGGCTTTCTCTGATTTTGCGTCACTCCCATTACGTTGTGATCTGATATTAGACACAACATCTTGGGGGGATGTTGTAGAACAGAGAAAAGCAGTCTCAGATGAAACCAGATTAAGCTCCTTTTCTGAACTATTGCCAAATGCTTGTGAGTCTAATTCATGTTTGGGTATTCTAGTACTCACACAGCTGCAATTCCATTCTTTCATCACAAACCTAAGTGATGTATAGAGGCTTTGTATGGTGAACTGACTCTATAAAGCCAGGAATTTTGGAAAGCTTTATGTTAATATGGAATTAAATTCTGAACCACTATAAAACTTATGAATGCTGGATATATGCATAGGTACCTAATAGATTTCGCAGTGTTAAGTGCAAAATACACATTAACAAAAATTACAAATTAGATTTGTTGAAAACACTTTTTATCACAACCAAAATCATTTCTACATAGTTAATTCCGCACAGAAAGAGGTTTTCAAAAACACTGCTGAATAAGATTCCAAACCAGCCATGGGGAAGTTTTTGCAAATCCCTGTCGAATACCTGCTGCTGAATTTGCCATTTTGACCACAGAAGGGCCATTGCTGACTTACTGTAGTAGCAGGAGGGGACGATAATTTTGCTGCTGTTGGCACTTAACTCTGCTACCTGGAATATATCTTGCACCAAAGGGCAATGAAGAACACAGTATTTTCACCTGTCCACTTTTGAACTTCAATGCTCAAAACTGAACGTCAGTCTTGTTGGACAGCCCTTACTCCTGATGCCCAAAGGTCCAGGAATGGAATTTATCATTTATTTTCATTTCTGTCCTATGTGCGTACTCTTGATTTCAACAAAAGAGGACTTGGAAACTGGGAAAGACGAGATGGCAAGGATCACTTTCCTGTTCTGGAAACTAACAGATTGTTATTGTGCTGCAGAGAAATGCAAATTATCAAAATTATCATTTAGCAAATATATAATTTTAAGGCCTTTAAATGTTAATGCACATTTTGCTTGTAAAAAGGCAGACATAGACTTCAAACGGGAAAGGATGGAGGGCTTTGAGATAAGACAGATTAGACTGAGCCTTAGCTCAGACACATAAAAGCAATGTGATTTGCAGTGTTATGCAGCTGCTCTAAACCATGTATTCCTCCTCTGTAAAATGGGAATAACAGAAGCCTCCATCATGGGGTTATTATCGGGAGTAGATGAAACAACATATATCAAATGTCCAGCAGAGGTGGGCATAGCTTATACTAGCACACAGCACTCCTTCTCCTGCCCCCAACAAATGGTCCCATATCACAGTCGGTCCACTGATTATTATTTAAATGATTTGTCAAAAGTTGCAAATAGTTGTCAGTTAGATCTTATACTTTCAGACGAAAGGTACACCATGAAACAACAATTTTGTAAAGTCTATAAAAAAACTGAAAAAGAATTAAATAGGGGGCTACATACACAGTGTGGCCTAGAGCTACATCGGCAACAAGA
The DNA here is from genome assembly GCF_015220235.1 of Choloepus didactylus. Classification (NCBI taxonomy): domain Eukaryota; kingdom Metazoa; phylum Chordata; class Mammalia; order Pilosa; family Megalonychidae; genus Choloepus; species Choloepus didactylus. The sequence goes on along the minus strand of NC_051322.1, from coordinate 25,020,778 downwards.
AATGTCTAGTTTTGTTCTATATTTAATAAAGGAATTGGCCAACAATCAATCTCGATAATTTAAGCTTAAATGGCCATTTCCCTGGAACTGCTACAAGAATTACTTCAAGGACTCATTTAATTTTGCCTTTGCAGGCATGAGAAAACTGTTAATTCACCTATACTTGAAATCAAAAGTAGTCATCGTTGATGGACTAGGTATACACAAATAAGAAATGATTATAGTTGATCAAATTTTGTCAATCATGTGATATAAAATATTCAAACTCTTACTACTGCATTAACCACTTTCATGAAGAAACTGATAAAGGACCTCAAATATGGTTCCATTTTATGTTTTTCCCATTGGGAGGCCATTTATAGACATTTAATGAGTATTACTCGATATCTGTCAAGTACTATCTTGAAAATCTTTACTTCCCCCATGACATTACAAAAAATAAATGCATGCATCTCATACTTTGGGTTGGAAATCAGATTTATTTTAGAAGTGATTATATTTCACCATTCAAAAATTCAAATATATTGTCTTTCCTTACAAAGAAATGCAACACTTTATATATAAATGTTATAAAGTGATGCAAAGGTTGCCATGGTAACTATTACTTATTGTATAACACAGTAATAGTCCAGTAAAAACTCATGCATTTTGGTAAGGGAATTACAAGTGCCTAAGGGATAGCAAGATTTATGCATTCACCTATTTGACTACCTCTCAAATATAAAAAAATACATTATTTATTATATACACTAAAATAAGGAGGTCTTTCCATGGCTTTTGAAAATCTATTCTAGACTCCCAGCTCATCTATTGCACAATAAAAGGGAATTACATTTGTTGGTGGGAGGTTAAAAGTTTAGCAATAAGGAAACACTAAAGCAATCAGTAACCTACAATAAAATTGGATTTAAGAAATCTTATGTAAACAATACAGAATTTGAGATAACTACCTCCTTGTCAGTTTATGGTCCTTTTCAGTTCAGAAAGTTTATTTAATACATAATTTGATAAGTAGACTATAATCACTACTTGCCTTAAAATGTTTCTCTTTAGCAATTTCGTTCCAAAGTAGAAACAGAACAATCTGTATAAGACTGGTACACATACTAGGGAATTAGTACCCCTTCTCCTATAAATATAAACATGTGGCAATAATAAATGTTCCGAAAAATACATTTGGCCAGGTTGCTATATAGTAAAACAAAAGAATGGCAAACTGTCACGTCACTCTTCATCATATCTACTGAGGAAAGTCCCACTTCAAGGTAGTTGCAAATGTCTTCCACTTTGAACAAGTATCTATAAAAAACATCTTTACACAGAGTCTGTCCTCCCAGAAGACAGGGTCTCCTTCATCCTGGCCTCCCCAGCACCTTCCTAGGTGCTCCTTTAAAGTCTAATGACCAACTGTGTAAGATTCTCTAAAATGAAGTGTCCCAGTAATACCTGAACTTGTAAATAAAGTGGCAGGCCTAGGATGCAAGGCATGAAGAAATGGAGATTATCTGCAGAAGTAGCGTATGCACAGTGCCATCTGCAAACGATTCTATCGAAGTATCGACCATCCTTCCGGGCCTATGCATGGTCTTCTGCTTCAAGTGGGTCTGCTCTCAATGCTCATGAACTGTTCATCTCCCAAGATTCTCTCCCTTTCTTGAATATGTGGCTTATCAAGAATGTGCGGCCTTTAGACCAAACTGGTTTATACACTAGTTAAAAAAGGAAATGACATTCGTTTTCTAACTCCCTGTAGTGCCTAGCACAGTACCTGCCCATGACAATGCCCTCTAAATACAAAAATGGACACAGATCTATTGCTATTGGTCAAATCGAGGGGTTAGATAATTCTTTTTTATAGAATCAACTTATTCCCTTAGTCACACCAACAACTGTTGCTACTGCTGATAATAATATTAATAATAAAAATAACAATAAAGTAGGAGAAGTGGCAGCAGCAGGTGTGGGAGTAGCAAGAATAAAAGAGTGGTGGTAAGGGTAGTAGGTGGATAGTAGCAGCAGCTACCAGCAACTGAGTACCTCTATGTGCCGGCACAGAGGCAAATCCTTTACATACTAATGAGGCGGACAAGAATACCCCCATTGTACAGATGGGGACATTGCAAGTGGTTAAATGGCCTGACTGCTGCTACATGGCTGGCTAGGAGCAGAGCCAGAATGGAAATGCAGGCGGGCTTGGCTGGTCCCTTACATATTCCCTCCCTCCTCTCTGTGCACGCCTCTCTTTTGCACCCAGCCATTAGGAGAATCAGGCTGTTTTCCTTCAGTTCATTTTAACATCAATAATTCATTCCCTAAAACTTACTCCAGAGGAGAGACTAACTCAGTGGAGTTGGAAAGACTTGGGTGAGAGTGCCATTTAGACTCTGGATCACCTTAAGCAATCTCTGTAACTTTGTAGGCATCAGTCTCCTTGTCTGGGGAATGTTGTTATAATAATACCTATCCACTGTAAGGGTTAAATTAGATAATATTTAATTTAACTTAATTAGCACTTGCTAAGTCTTTGTTAATTGATAAGGAGTATTATTATATATAACATATAAAATAGCTTACTATATAGTAATATATATTATATTAAACAATGTATTGTATGGATATATTGTAATGTATAACATAATACATTATTATATTTATAAGCAGTATTTATGTATATATAAGATTCAAATATGCCATGGACATGCTTGGCTATAAAACAATTAGCCTTCCCGAACTATTAAAATCTTAGTTCTTGCATCTGAAATCTCCCACAACCTTTGCTTCTGCTTTCCACAGGCATTGTCTCTAATCTAAATTTTTACAATTTGCTCAATTATCTTCTCTAATGAGGTTCAAATTTTAATTCCTTTTTCGTTATTGTTCTCTCAAAGATAATCTTCACATTTCAGCCATCTTCTTTCTATACTTTCCCTTCACTTCATCTCAAATATTCATCCGCTATCACATTGTATTTCAAGTACACTGTTCATGCATCTGCTTTCTCCCTTCTAGTCTGTGGGTTCCTGGAGGGCAGAAAATGAGCCTCAATTATCTTTTTTATTCCTGGCAGGTAGCAGTACAGTGCGCTCTGGTACATAGTATGTCGTCAATAAATAGCAACTGAATAGTTACTTAATTGCTTATGAAAATGCTTACACGATTTCAACTGTTACCATCATGAAGATAACTTCTTCCTCTGTGTCCCAGTAGACATATAACTCCTTCACCTGTATGTTCAGCCTGGTCCTCAGGTTTTGTTGTGTGCCTCTGAAGTGGTTGTTAAGGACAGTGCCTCATGAATGCTTTGTAAGAAAACCTGAAGTCTGATCATTAATATGCAAAAGGTTCAACACATATTCTCCACCAAACTTCTGTTGCTTCCTAATTATTCTCTCTGTCCTTTAAGTACATTTGAAGAGTCAGACATTGTGAAGTCTGTGAAGAAATCAGTTGAGTTATTTGTCTAAACACACATACGATGGTTGACCTTTGTTTTTATCTACAGTTGGTTTGGTTGAAAAATGGTAGGACTTCCCCAAATAAGTTAAGCTGTAGAATGGCTGGCTCATCATTCACCCCAAGAGGCCAGGTTCTAGAGGGAATCTGCAACAGCTGTGGCAATGCAGCCCCTATCAAGGGAAGAGTCTGCAATGTCACACATCTCCCATGACAAAGCCAATGAAGAAGAGAGGAAGAAAGAAACAGCGAGAAACAGAGGGACGGGTTGTGGAGAGATATGAAGATGGTGGTTATTCTGGGAACATAAACTATGAAAGAGGTGGAAGAACTGAAACCAGCTGGTTGTGAGATTGCTCTGCTACAAGTAGGTGGCAAGAAGTCTTCACATGCTATTTAGCATATGGATTCTAAGTTCTTCATAGTCTGGGACAGAAAGGGTCAAAATCACAGGGTTGGCCATAGTAGACTAGAGCTAGCAATAAGATAAGGCAAGGTCCTAAGAACTGAGCTTCGGCACAATACAAATTCCTAGTTTCTTCATAGGAACTGAAATGGTCTAATCTTTCTTAGACTATTCATGTACTAATTTGTCTGAATTTTTTTTTAACTATGCTAGTTTCTCCAGAATGGCACTACTAAATACCAAGAAAAACTTTCTAAGACAGGCATAGCCAAGCATTTTCTTAAAGGGCCAGATAGTGAATATTCTAGCTCTGAGGGCCATATGGGCTCTGTTGCAACCATTCAATGCTGCTGTTGTAGTACTAAAGCAGCCATACACAGTATGTAAATGAACAAATGAGATAAGTTTACAATAAAACTTTATTTACATAACCAAGGTGTGGGCTGGATTTGTCCCAACACCACCTTTTGCTGACCCCTGTTCTAAGATGAAGGTAGAGTGTTTTCTATAGGACACATACTCTAAGTTTCATTATTTTGCCATGGTGGAAACTTGAGATTTTACAGATGCCATCTTCAACCCCTTGCTCTCCCTCTCATCCCAGCCCCACCTAGAAAATTCATATACAGCCTTCAGAATTAGCCTTTAAAACCCAGAGCTGCTCCTATTCCTTCAAGTATAAAAAACCTTCAGGTGAGAAACAGAAAAACAAAAAAACAAAACAAACAAACAAAAAAACTTCCAGGGCTCTCAAATACTCAATACCCAATTCCTACCCCATGGCCAATTTAGCCCCAGTGCAGCTTTCTAGCCTCTCCTTCCTCTTTTCACACATTTGCCCCACTGAGACACATTGAGCACATATTTTGAGCCAGCCAGGGTTCTTGGCACTGAGGACAAAGAACCTGCTTGTCCATATCATCCCCTCCACCTGGCCCAAGTATGATCAGAGTTACATGGAATCTCTCTTGAATCTGCAATTGCCCTCTTGCTCATTCAAACCTCTGCATCTTTACAAAGGCTGGGTCCTCTCCCTGGAACTCTTCCATTCCACACTAGAAGGTTGTTTCCATTCCACATGAGAACAACTTATAAACAACGGTGAAGACTGATCATATGATACATCCTTGGGAATCTTTTCCCCAGCACCCATTTTTGGACTTCAGAATCACTCTTAACACAGTGTGCTGGCACTACAGGTCCGTTCAGGCATGACACTACCCTAAAGCTGCCTAGAAGATGTGGCAGGGATCTTCCTTACTGCTGAACACAGAGGTGTCACTACATCAATGACAGCCGTCATGGGAGTAACAGCAAATACCTACACAGCACTTGGTATGCTTCTCTCTCTATTCCCTACCTCAACTCATTTAATCTGCACAATAGCCCCTTGAGGGAGTGATCTTATCAATCACACTTTACAGATAAAGGGGACTGAGACACAAAGAAGTTAAGTACTGCCTACAATTATATGAAAAATATATTTGATGACTAACGAATTAACCAAATTGTGTCATGTGCTTCAACACTTATCGCATCTTCTGAACCCACACTGTTCCCAGAAACCTCACATCTCAAATTTTCAACAATCACTTCCTCTTAATCCTTAAATCAGATGCTCAAGACCTCCCTCTACTCTCTTTCCCTCTCTTCTCATCTCTAACCACAGGTTAACCTTCAGAGCTTCAGCTCTATTCAAAGAAACATTCCCTCGCTCCACCTGACCAGTGACCTATTTCTCTTTTTAAACTCCATTCAGAACTCACCTATTCCAGGAAGTCTTTCCTAGATAAACTCGCCTTCAATCATTTGGTTTATTTAATATTCACACACACAGCTTTATAAGCAGACTTAGATCCTTATGAGAAAGGTGATATTAAAACAATGAGCAAGCAATTAACTTTACTAAGTTAACATAGGATTGCAATTTTTAGGTTTCTTCATAGCTATAATAGTGTATTTGTTTCCACGAACACTATTTTTTTCTCCAAAGATATAGATAGCCTTGAAAACATATTTTTATTATGTTTCTTCATAAGTCCTCATTCTAAAAATATTTAGATATTCAGCATATGACATTGACTAGCTGAACCAGTTTACAAGCCAGTTTAACAAAAATCATGAAAGGATTCAGCAGTACACACTTCTAAAAGACCAAAATTTTAAAGGAAACAAATACTTTAATCTTTCATACAAATATTTCCCAGGGAAGTACTTGAATAAAAGTAATCTGATGACCAGACATTAAAGTAGATTCTAATGCAAATGAAAACAAAACCCCAAAGAGAGAAAAATGGGATGGTGGAGGGGGAAAGCAAGGGATTCTAAAAGGATTCTAAAGTTCATCTGGAAAACCAAATGAATGATAATAGCTAAGAACATTTTTACAAAGAAGTAAGCTAAGAAAATCTAACATATATTTTTAAAATATATATTTTACACACACATATATAAAACAAAGTAATTAAAACAAAGCATTATTGATATCAGAATACACAGGCATATCAATGGAACAGAACAAACTCAAGTATGTACAGAGAAATTTATGATTTAGATGTCATTTACAAAGCAATGAGGAAAAAACAATAAATTATTCAATTAATGGTACACGAAAAACTTCTTCAGCATTTGAGGAAAAACAATTAGCTCTTTCATGGCAAAATATATTAAAGGCAAAAATATAAACATAAAAACAACGGAAAAAAATAAAAAACCATAAAAATAAAACAAAAACCCACACAAAAAACAAAGAAAATATAAGGAAATGTTTTTCTAATTTTAAACTAAAGACGACCTTTGTTAGCTATGACATTAAATCTAGAAGATTTAAAAGAAGAGACTGAAACCCATGATTATAAAGTTGGTTTTTCAAAACATTATCTAAGGAATAAAAAGGGAAAAATTTTTTGCAACAAATAATGCAAAGGAAAGATAAATATCCTTGATATATAAAAAGCTCTTAAATTGCAAGAAGAAAAAAACTAAATACACCAATAAACTGGCAAAGAACATGAAGCTTTCAGTTCTTTACAAGAATAACTTTGAAATAAATTTATTAAAAGATATCTAGCAAATTACAATAAGACAAAATTTTAGCTGTCAGTGAGGAAGTTCAGTTTTACAGTATAGCTAGTAGATATGTAAACTGGTATACACCTTCTGGAAGGCAATTTAAAATGTAGAGCAAAATTTAAAAAGCAAATACCCTTTCACCTCAAAATTTCAATTTTAGGATTTTACCCTAAGGAGATAATTAGATAAGTGTATGAAATGTGTGTGCACAATTGTGCATGGCAACTTTGTGTTGGTGAAAATTAGAAAATGTAGCAGTGGTTTGGAAAGTAAATGAATGAATACGAAATAATGTGGTAGATAGTTAATAAAAAAGCATGTTTCAAAAAAGTAACACCTATAGGGTATGATGCATTTTTCAAAAACAATCTGTGGTTTTACCCATTCTCTATAATTCCATCAGTCAAATCATGATGCTTATTATAGTATTTCTTATTTTGGCAAATTCTCTTGCTTACATTTTTTATAAATAACATGTGAATAACTTCATAGGGTAGAATTGTGCAAGATAACTTCAAATAGCAGAGGAAGGCAGAATGAGGATTATCTTCATTTCAGAAATATTTCCTGAACTATGTTTATACCAAGATAAATAATAATCTGATTATATATGAGCATGCATAGATCCCAGGTGAAAGCTCCGCATGAGTTTGTCAGATACACGAAAACTTTCTATAGAAATACTGAAAACAAACATTTCAAAGGCAATATAAAAGGGACAAGACTGCTTGACCAATTGTTAAAAGCATGAAAGCTAGATTGATTTGCATTTTCCATATGTAGACTGTGACATTATTTATAATTTGCAACTGTACATTAAAAAATATCATTTGGAGAAGGCTAAACTTATTAGCAAATACATAGAATATCCCACTTTTCTACTGGAAAAAATGTGCTGGATCCCACTTTTCTGTTGAAGCTTACTTTCTTACTTTTTTTTAACCTAAATAATTCCCTACAGAAGTGCTGCTAAGTGCCTGCAAAGCTGTGCAATAAGATCAACTGTGTAGCACAGTCTCCTCCATAAAGCACCATGGCAGAATACGATGATGCTGTCTTTCTCATACCCCAAAAGTCAGCTCTCTAAGGCTCCCCAACCAACAGCAGACTTTCCAGCAAGATCTCATCAGAGCCTTTCAACTAAACAGGCTTTGGGGGGACAAACAGAGGAAAGATCTGCATGTTTATAGATGGGAGGTGCATTGCTAAAACTTTTTTTTTTTTTTTTGTAGCTGTGTAGTTTACAAATAAAAGACAGGTTTTTCCTTTATTTCATATTCCTAAATCGTACGTGAACCCAAAGAAGCAAGTCATTAATAAAAGGGGTTAAAATTATTAACAATTATACTTGATGCATGTGTTAATTTGGCCTGTCCTTCCTCCAAGGAATATTAAGACTTTGTTCATTTAAAGGTCCACAATCTCTTATCCTTGATTCTGATCTTCCAAAAACCTCTGAAAACTTTTGTAATTCATTTGTGACAAAACTTGAGCTGAACTGGTATGAGGATATCTAGAATCTTTTTTTTAATCCTACTTGGTGTGACTTCTCATAATCACTGAAGAAATAATCATCTATTTCATTAGTGGATGCTACTCTAGACTCCACTGAATTCTGAAACATCCAAGGCCCCAAGGGTTCTAAATAAGAGACTGTGGCCGTAAAAGTCATTTTCTGATACCGTGCTCAGGGTATGGTTTAAAATAAAACCTACTATAATAATCATATTTTTAATTACTTTTAGGGACACTGTCAAAACCTAAACTTGTTTAAGTAAAAACAGCTTCAAATTCCCTTGTAATATTGACACCTATGCTGCTTAAGTTAAGCATGAATATATCCAGTTTGTCCAAGCCCAGTAGATATTCTTCAAGAAAACAATGTAGCTCTTTACTTTTCTGTTTGCAACAGAGTAATTTTATATTTGATGGAAAGTATTTTCATATTAACAGTTACTACCATCCATATCCATAAAAATTTTTAGTTGTTTTGATTTGTAAACTACTTAACTTGGCACTTAATTTTCAGTGTTACTTGAAGAAAGTTCTGGGTATTCAAAATAGTAAATGGTTCAATCATGCAGGTTTCACTCGTGGTACAGATGCAGACCTACTTCCCTCGGGAACCAACATGATCTTTAGGGTGTTACATATTCAAATCCAATTTCTCTTTAGTTTTTCAGCACATAGAATGAAATTGTCAAGACAACCTGGGATGGACCAGCTTCTCACACTTTGCCAGCTCCTGACCTACTGTATGACTATGTAAACATCGCTCCACACTGTAACACACACAAGTCTGTCCTCCCTCCTTTTGTCAGCTTAAGCAACTTTTATTCCCTGGCATGTACTGGCAAATAGTGGCTAAAGAGAGTGAAGAAATTAGCATTGAGTGCATTTTAACAGTTCAACCAAATTTTAGGCTCCTGTTGTTTGGTGGCACCTTCACTGATAGACCTAGGAATGCAAATGATGTCTGCAGAGGGCATGTACAGCTCATAAATTATTCCTTCAATAAATATTATTATCATGTTCCAGGAACTGTTAAAAGCCTTAAGGATAAAGCACAGCCCAATGTAAGTTTCATTTATGGACGTTCAAGAAAACATGAACAACTATATAAGTTAGTAAAGTAGGGTAGGAAACACTTTCTCTTGTGAGTTAGATTTGCAAAGCATTCTAAACATTCAGTCAAAAAATATTAAATGCAAAGAAAAGCTGTCAAAAGATCCAAATGTGAAGTTGTATAGGTGACCAAACTCCAAATAAGATTTAATAGGGAGAAGATACTTCATTAAATTAATTTGTCTATCACTATTTTGTAAACTCCAATGAAATAATGATTATCAATACATCCTACAATAAATAGGTGACAGGTGATGGGAAACTTTATAATAGAGGGTATAATGGTTTGGATGTATTATGTTCCCCAAAACGCCATTATCTTTGATGCAATCTTGTGGGGGCAGACATACTAGTGTTGATTAGATTGGAATTCTTTGATTGAGTGTTTCCATGGAGATGTGACTCAATCAACTGTGAGTGAAACATTTGATTGGATAAGTTCCATGGAGGTGTTACCTCGCCCATTGGGGGGAGGGTGTTAACTGGATCATTGGAGTCCTATAAAGGAATTCACAGACAGAAGGACCTCAGAGCAACTGAGAGTGACATTTTGGAGCAGCTGTAGCTAAGAGAGGAAAGAACACCCCAAGAGCAACACTTTGGAGAACACCATTTTGAAACACAACCTGGGAGAAGCAGATGCCAGCCACATGCCTTCTGATCTAACAGAGTCCTTCCAGATGCCAGTCGCCTTTCTCCAGTGAAGGTACCCGATTGTTGATGCCTTACCTTGGACACTTTATGGCCTTAAGACTATAACTGTGTAACCAAATAAACCCCCTTTATAAAAGCCAATCCATTTCTGGTGTTTTGCAAATGGCAGCATTAGCAAACCAGAAAAGAGGGATTAGTCAAGCACATGAATTCATGGATCAATCTAAGCATCATAAAAAGTGGAATTACTAGGTATTATCTATGTCTTGATGCAAAGTAAAATGACATATACTAGTAGTCTTGCCACCCAAACTGAATCTAAATCTAGTGAAGCCTCTAAATCCAACTATCAGTTTATAGGAAATACGGGGGATAAAATAACATGTTGAATGATGCTCAAGGAAACAATCAGCCAAATCCAGAATGTGGTACATTCTAAAGGAAAAATGACCCTGGTTTGGCATTAAATGGGGAGGGAGGGGTGGAGACTAGTTACAGATTTTAAAAAGCCTTAAGAGCCATGTTAATCAAATGCAATGTGTGGACCTTGTTTGGATTTAAATTCAAACATGCCAATTGTGAAAAGACATTTATAGGACAATAGAGAAAATACAAGTATGCTATTAAATAAGTTTTGATAGTTTTGCTGACTGTGATGTCATTGTGGCCATGTAAAGCAAAGGAGGACACTTATTTGTGAGAGATGGTTCTGAAATATTTATGGGTGAAATAACATGCACTCTGAGATTTGCTTTAAAATACTTCAGAAACATAAATTGGAAGAATGCTGTATAAAAAGATCAGAAAAATGCTGACCTCTATTGGAAACGGATGATGATATATGTTGGTACATTCTACTATTCTAATTCGTGTATACTTGAAAATTTCCATAATAAAAATAGTTCAAGTTTAACACCCTATAAAGCAAATTCTACATATTTTTAAACTTAAGGAAGGAGACTGAGACCCAGATTGCTTTCTGAACACCAACAATGGGGTTAAAAGCTGCAGATTCTTCTAAGATTTATAGTTTGTGTCTTTTCTTAATCATGGAATTTAAAAATTAGCATAAAGACAAATTCCTTGGGGACGCTCAACTAAAGGTCAATCAGTTAGTCAGAGAAGGAACCAGGAGTCCCATCTGATCTGAAGTCCAGTTCACCAAACTGGGCTCTCTCACCCGTGTCACGATGCTCCTTTCCTTTTCAAGTCAGAGGCAGGAGTGACAGAAATGAAGCAGGGTCTGGTGGCATGCCACAGTCCTCACAAGGAAATATACTTCCCCAGCCAAACACGCAACTCTCCTGTGAATCTGTACTGCCCTTACACCTGCACAGGTGCTCACCATGAAATTTAAAAATATTTAAATAGTCTAATTTTGGCATTACGGTTAAAAAAAAAGCTATTGGGGGGCACATATAGCAGCAGCTGGATGTGTAAAGCTGGCATAAAGAAAAGTATATTCATTACATGTTTATAAAAGTCAAAATTCAGCCACTCACTAAACTAGGTTATTTGGCTACTGCTCAAACATCAACTTGTCAATCTGTAGGAGAAAAGTTTTGCATTTTTAGTTTTCAATTAAAAGATGAACATCAGAGTGTCTTCATGAATCCTGCAATGGCTCTAAGGGAAGCTGCCACTTCCCAAGCAGAGCCTGCATCCCATCCTGGGCACAGTGGAGGCGGACGGGCTTCGGGGTACGGTGCTCCACTGAACAAGCACAATGTGTCCCCCAACCCCAAATTTAGATTAAGGAGAGAGGAAGGTTCAATGAGCTGAGAAAAGCTAAAAAGAGCTTAAGTTGGTACCTTAGGAAATCCTCCTAGTTCCACATGTGCTACTCTCCATGTAGATCATTCCCCAAGTGAGGATTTTAGGGCACTCTGAGTGTGCATGTAGTACAAATGACAACTGTCTAGAAAACTCTAGAGCTGGGAGATCTGATTCAGTCTGAGTGTGAGGAAATGGATGAAAGAGGAAATCTCACGAGACTGGAATAAAATACACTAATTTAAGGAAAAGGAGATCTGCTGAAAAGTTATGGGAGTCAGGGAAGGAGAATATACACCTAGGGCCAGTTACCAGGAAGGGAAATACTGAGCACAGAACAGAAGAGGGAAGGGATGGAATATAGGTATTAGGGTTAAATTGCAAAATGTTTTTCTTTTATAGATGATTTGGGAATTTGCTTTACAATATGTCATATACTTGTTTGGGGGGAAATGTTTCCTTTCTTGAATTAAAAACCTTTAGTGGCTTTATCTGTTCACATTCAAACCTGAGTGCCTAATAGGAATCCAACCGAGCAGAAAAGCAGTCTCTAAATGTATTCCTGTATGGTGGGACCAGCTATTTTGGTATGATTGCGATCTCCAGAGGTTTCATTCTTCCTTCTTCTTTGGCCACTTTAAGCTTCTTAATCCCTCCTCTAGGAGACAGAGTGTTGAACTTACTTCATTCATTGGGGTTCCAGGCCTCAGTTGGAATACCGTATTTGGAGGGCAGGGAGTAGGAAAACCCAGGCTACCACAATCTCTGAGGGAGCCTGGAGCACTGTTAAGAATTGCCTTTAAGGCAAGTCCAAAGGAAGTGTCCCAAGCCCTCTCAGACATGTTTCTTAGCTTTCCTTAGCCTCAGTCTCTTTATCTGTGGAAGCGAGGTGACAACTGTACCTAATCCTGGAGATGCTGGTGAAACACTTGTTCTCTGTGGCCCCTGAGGCAGTGTACTATTGCAAAAGGATTGCCAGAGTGTGAGTGAGGAAAGTTTTCTCTGTTCATTCATTCTTATTTTTTATTTTAGTGCCAACCAAGTGCCAAACACTCACTGTACTAGCTGCTGGGAGCCAAGCAGTCAACCTATGCCTATACTTAGAGCATGAATTTTAATAACTGACGTTACTTCAGCTAGGAAGTCTCTTTCCAACCCTCAGGCCGATCCAGAGACGTCTCTCCCCATGTCCCCTGCGCCTAGCTCATACCTCGAGCAGGCACAGTGCTGATAATCACCATATACTGAAATCAGTATACCCACCTTCCTCCACCCTCAACTGTGAGGTCCTAGGAGTTGGGGTCTTTGTGTCCCTGCACCTATTATTGCTCATATAGAGAAGAAAATCAAAGCAAACTTAGCAAATGGATCAATGGATAAATAAATGAAAGAATATATATTTAAATTGCCTCTTCTAGGCTCAGTTCTCTAATTTATAATATAAGGATAATATCAGCACCCCCTTCCTTAGAAAGTACTGTATTCAAAATATTGTAAATGTATAAAGTGCTATCTAGGGAGGCTGGGTAAGGATGGTGGGCTGAGCATATGCTTCTACTCTCCCTCCAACCCTACATCACTGTATGTGTGCATGCATGTGTAAATATGTATAGATTTAGAAGAGATAAACATGCCCCAAAATGTTGGAAAATAAGAACTACTACCCTGCAGAGGACCAGAAAATTTGAATTGTTCTTAAAAGATAAATATAGATGGATTAGCTCTATGGAGGGAATCAAATGAATCATATGCCAACAAAGGAGACTGCAAGGAATACGGGGTATGTCCAAGATGTTCTAATCCCAGGGTCCATACATGCATGGAACTAAAGGCATATATGTATTTTTGCTTCACTGAAGGCAGAAAGGAAAGGAAAGAGTATGCATGACTTGAAAACTTAAATTATGTATGTAGCCAAACTTACATTCAAGACGGTAAGCAAAATAAAGACATTTAGATGATTCAAGGCACTGGAAAGGTATAGCCCCATCGTTCTGAAAGAATTATATAAGAATGACAATGACAAATGAACCCAAAATGGAGAATGGCATGGTTCACAAAAAATAGTGAGATGGGGAAAGGAAACCCTGTAGTAGAATCTAGATGATTGTTGATGAAATAAAAAAAGAAAATCTGGAACTCAGCACACGGATCCTAATGTGGGAGGCAAAGAAGGTGAGTAGAAGGAGAATCTGGGGATTAGAAATATGCTAAGATTCTTGCTTATCTTGTTTAGGAACAATATAGGTACTAACTCTAGAGTTTAAAAGAAAAATATAATTTTAAATATAGAAGTAGTTTTCATGAGGGAACAGTAATTGAAATGGAAGAGTGATTTTCATGAGGAAAGAAATAAGCTGTATAACCCCTGGACCATTAGAAAATGAAAGCAAAAAAGAAATGAAACAAAGGAAATGTGATGAAGCCTAGAGTAGGAAGGAAATTAAAGAAGAAAATTTGAGAAGTTCAACAAATTTTAATGACTACAAATGTAAACTTATTTTATTGTGCTTGAGGTTGTATTCCTCATTAAGTTACAGTGGCTGTCACAATTGAGTAAAAATTCTAAAGTTAAATACTCTATGTACAGGCTCACCACGTTAAAAAAAAACAGACTAGAATATGGAAAATAAAAGGATAGTAAATACATATAAGATCAAATCTATGAAAGGAAAGCATATACAGCCACATTACTGTCAGTTGAAAACCAATCCAAGGCAAGAATTAATAAAAAAGAGGGATATTTCATATTGATGAAACTTACAGTCCACCAAAATAGAAAATAATCATGAACCTCTATTCAGTACATGGCAGAACTTTGAGGTATATTTTTTAAATATAAATACATGAGAAATTGATAAATTCATAATCAAAGTGGAAGACTAGAAAAAACCTCAGAAATTTAAAGCAAGACTGAAAATAAGCAAGGAATTGCTCATTAAAACAGAGGAAATCGAAGAGTATTCACTCTTTTCAAATGCATATGGAATACTAAAAAAAAAAAAACTGCCAGCGTATTAATTCACAAAGAAAATCTCACTAAATCACCCCAAAGTACACAATAACATGTCATATTCCCCACTTGAAATGCAATAAGATATTAAAAACAAAACCATACTCCTACTACAACCCTGAAAAACATTCCATTAAAATGGAAATTTTAAAACAGCCTCCTAAATAACTCTTGGGCTTAGTAGGAACTCAAAATTCATAATTAAAACAATAGAGAAAGAATGATGACAACAGTGATATATAAGAAAATGCAGAGGATGCAGCCAAAGCAGTAATCAAATGAAGAATTATAGCTTGAAATTGCATATTAGAATAAGTACAAATAAAAATTTAACGAATTAGGCATATGATGTCAAGATGAGAAAAAAGTGCAAAATACAAAAATAAATAGAAAGAATTAATAAAACGGAAACAAATTTTTGAAACAAAAGTAAAACAAAATGTCCATCAATAAAACCGAAAGAGGTTGTTTTTTTTTTTTAAAGACCAAAACTCTGGCAAGTTATGATAGAAGGAAAAACAGAGAGAGAAAAGAAGAGAGACAACACAAATTAACAAGATTACAAGCTATATTTAGATAAAAATCATAGATATAAAATAATTTTAAGGTAAGAGAACTGTATGTATACTTTTATGCAAAAATTACAAAGTCTGGAAAATGGATGTTTTCTAGCCCTATAATTATATTTAACTTACAAAGAGATAGAAATTGAAAAGTTAGTAAAAGGAAAACAGCTCTAAAGAAACAGCTCCAGGCAGTCCCCAAATGTCAAAAATTCCTCTATTACATAAGCTATTCCAGGGCAGAGAAAGAAATAGGAAATTTTCCAAATGCAGTCTACATGAGCATCACAGAGGCAAGATCTCAACTAGACAAGGGCAGCATGCATACACACACACACACACACAAGACATTGGCAGGATACCCTCAAGGTAGAACACTGAAATAAACAAAATTCCTAGGGAAGATGGAGCATATTGAATTTAGCCACAGAATTTCTGGGACAGACCCTACTTTGCCATTTTATATTATATGTTTTTTATACAAAATGACAAAAAGCAGAAATTTTGTGAGGATGATTTTAAAGTTTGAACTCTCTATTGAAAATCGCAGTTTTAGCTTGAACACACATATACATATATGCATACATATACATACATATGCACACATGCATGTTCATCTCAAGAAGTGATGACAATATTTTTCAATATCTTCTTTTGATAAAGTATGAGCCAGGAAGATTAAGAAAGTTTGCTTAATCTATTAGAAGTTTACAGAATACTTATTTAATGATGAAACACTAAATCTTCTCTGCTCAAGTCAGGAAAAGGCAAAGTTAACCCATATCCCCATTATTCTTTTAAAAATTTACTGGAGATCTTTGCTAGTGTAGTAGCACAGGGGAAATAAACCGGAAAGATACTGTAAAAGACAACACTGATTGTCAGTAGTTGTCAGTGATTGTCTTCCTAGAAATTCTTCATCAACTAAGAAACTACCAGAGGCTAGAAAGAAATGTTTGTAAAGTTATGGGTTATAAGATCAACATTCTAAAAAAGACAACTTTCCTACATATCAGCTAACCAATTAAAAATAATAATGGGAAAACCACATTTTTAACAGTGCATATTTAAGGATAAAATTAACAAGAAACACACAAGATCATTAAAAAGTATAAATTGTTTTCTGAAGGCACAAAGGAAACCCTTTCTCAGTGGGGGAGTGGGGGGGGGGGCAGTGGATAAGGGAAATTTTCCTAAATAGAAAGGCTCTGTATTATAACTGAGGCAACTCTTTCCAAATTAATCTATAAATGCAATAATTTATTGCTTTTATATTTTCCTCAAAGAAAGTGCTACGTAGTTTTTTCATGGTGAATTTTGGGCTGTTGGGGATGTTTGCTATGAGGCTGAAATTGCTAATTAAATCAGAAGCAGATAAAGAATCCAGACAATCTTACTTTCAACAACATACTTTTCTTTTCACAACATGAGGTCAGTCATTTTTCTTTGTTTCCTGCTCAAAACTAAGTATCCAAAGAAGTATCATTTTTCAACCATCTATCATGCCCCCACAAAGGCAGCATTCCAAATCACTCTTCTGAATTTCCTTGAGGTCAGTTCCCTTCCACTTGTACACATTACTTCCTGCCTTTCCAGACTTCACTTTGGTATCCCAGTGTTAACCATTCTCATCTCACAGCCAGTCCACTTAACCTGTGTGGACACACCTTTGATGCCTGTGGAGAAACTACCCTCCAGAACCTCAGGATGCTCTTGCCATTTAATCTGAAACAAGACATGTAGGTTTCATCATTGAACTATTTAATCAAATGTCTCTTACAGACGCTAGGGAAACCATTCTTTCAAATGGCCATTTAAGACTTTAGCTTCCTTTGAGAATATTAGCAAGGACTTGCTACCTGCAGCCTTTCATTAATGTGGCTCAGTAAAAAAGGTACAGCAAACTTGAGTAATAACTTTGGAACTAAACTGGGGGTATCAATAAGCTGTAAAACTGAGAACCTCACATTTTCAGAGTAATTGCCTACCCACCAGTTTTCCCCAGATCTCATCTTGCTATCCATACTTTCCAATTAAGTGATTCTCCAACCAAGTGATGACTGATGGAGCCTCTAAGTCACCTGATGAGCTTGGCAAGGTAAAAAGATAGACAGAGATGCCCAATGTGAGGCAAAATGGATTGAGTGCCAGAGTGCCTTTTCTGCCTGCAGTTAGATAACAAGAAAAAAACAAGAGAACAAGAACACATCACCACCCTCCTATCCGCCTCAAGTCCAAGCCACTCTTGGGAGTAATTCTTAAACCCTTTCTCTACCTAATGGGCACATTTGTCTTGGAATGTGGAATAAAATGATTCACTTTATTCTATTGTTATCAGGAAAAACATAAAATTCGACTCAAGTGCAAGTGGGAACAAACTATTTTAAATAGTCCACTCACACTTAACGGATACGATTAGTCACTGGCTTGTATCCCATGAAGTTTTCAAGAGACCAGTGAAGTCCTGTGGCCTCTGATCATGTCAAACTGGCTATTTCAAGAAGGACTTTAAACCCCATCATATCATCATAACCCAGTGAGTGGGATGCAACAATGTGCCCTTCACATATATCATCCTGTTTAGAAGGAAAGCTGTATTTTACATGTGGCACTGGACAGTTACAAAAATAATTCAATACATCCTGCTATCAGTTGGAGTTAAAGGCAATTCTATAATGTCTTATGTTATGGAACAAGACACACCACATTCAGGTTGCAGAGAACCAAACCCTGGCCATCAATAGCTACTCTGTAGCTCTGGAAAGGTTACTTTATTTCTTTATCTTACTCTATGAACTGAAAGACAAAATGTATGATTTAACTTTGTATTAAGGGTACTACGATATTTTCATTTAACATGCAATTAAGCTTCAGACATTTGAAAAAAACAACAGTTACCTTCTCAGCAGGAAATTCCAAAAACTAATTAATGTTCCAAAAGTTATGAGTTAGCCAAAAAGAAGTTTCACTAAGAACACTTGACCCATGGATTTTAGAAATAATGACCTATTCAAAGATACTGTGTACTCTTTTCCACAGATATTTTATAGCTCACTGAATAAACTTCAGTTTTATAATAACAATAATAGCTAATATTTATCGAGCACATTCCATGGTACAGACACTATTCTAAGTGTCTTTCATACATTAAATTATTTAATCCTTACAAAACCCTGCAAAAAAGGTACTAAAATTAGCACCATTTCACAGATGAGGACACTGAGGTACAGTGAGTTTAAATAATTTGCCCAGGCCATGTATTTGGCTAGCAAGGTAGAACTGAGACTAAGGAGGTCTGGCTGAAGGGTTGCATCCTTAATCACTACCCAATAGTGCTTTTTTTTTTTAAATCATTTTTTAAATTGTAGAATATAATATATATGCATAAAAGTGATAACTTTCCAAGTGCAATTTAACAAGTAGTCAGCAAATTTCAAAGAATATTATAGGTCACAGTTCCACAGTTTTAGCCACTTCCTTTTTGTGAAATATAACATATATACAAAAAGATAATAAATTTCAAAGTATGATCTAACAAGTAGTTATACAGAAAATTTCCAAAGTTGTTAAGAGTTATAGTATCATAGTTTCAGTTAGGTCCTTATTGTGAACTATGATGTATAAGCAAAAAGGTAATAGCTCTCAAATTATAATTCAACAAGTAGCCATAGAACAAATTTCAAAGGATGTTATGTGTTACACTTCCACCAATTCAATTCTTTCCCTCCAGCCATTCCAATACCCTAGCAACTAAGAAAAATAAAATTATATAAAGATTCAGTATTCATACTGAATCCTTTGTTAAATAATCCTTTGTTAAATTCCATCTTGTCTGTTGCTAACCCTTTGTCTAGTTAAATCACTAGATTAAACTGTCAGGGATGTCTGGACAAGTGATCACCCAAACTTGTTCATGTTAAAAAGGGGTGTCATCCCTAGACCAACCCCACAAGAGATGCTATAAAGAGAGTTCTGCAGGTTGAAAGGAAAGAACAATGGACAACAGAATTGAAGCCACATGAAGAAATAAAGATCTCTTGTGAAAGTAACAATATGGGTAAATATAAATGCCAGTACTATTTTATGTTTGGTTTGTAACTCCACTTTTTAATTCCTACAGGATCTAAAAAGCAAATGCATAAAATGTAACAATAAATTGGTGGTTTGGGGCTCATAATGTATAAACATGTAATCTGTGATAAGAACTACATAAAGATAGGGGATAGAGGGGTATAGGAACATAGTTTGTGTATACTCTCGAAGTTAAGCTGGTATCAAAGCAAATGAAAATGTTAGATTTAGGATGTTAAATTTAAGCTGTATGGTAATATGAAAGAATATGCAAGCTCACAGAGACACAAATTAGGCAGAGGTTGCCAGGGGTGGGGGAAGGGCCTTCCTCACCTGGATTGTTGCTGATGTTCTCACAAACATTGAGGACTGGCAGTTTGGTATGCCAAGCCCTCTATCTTGGGGCTTGCCCTTATGAAGCTTGTTGCAGCAAAGGAGAGGCTAAATCTGCTTATAATTGGGCCTAAGAGTCTCCCCCAAGTGCCTCTTTGTTGCTCAATTGTGGCCCTCTCTCTCTAGCTAACCCAATTCAGCAGGTGGACTTACTGCCTTTCCCGCTACATGGGATCTGACTCCCAGGGGTGTAAATCTCCCTGGCAAAGCAGGATATAACTCCCGAGGATAAATCTGGACCCGAAATTGTGGGATTGAGAACATCTTATTGACCAAAAGGGGGATGCAAAACAAAACAAAATAAAGTTTCAGTGGCTGAGAGATTCCAAATGGAGTCGAGAGGTCACTTTGGTGGGCACTCTTACACACTATACAGATAACCCTTTTTAGGTTTTAATGCATTGGAATAGCTAGAAGTAAATACCTAAAACTATCAAACTGCAGCCTAGTAGCCTTGACTCTTGAAGACGACTGTATAACAAGATAGCTTACAAGAGGTAACAGTGTGATTGTGAAAGCCTTGTGGATCATACTCCCTTTATCCAGTGTATGGATGGATGAGTAGAAAAATGGGGACAAACAGTAAATGAAAAATAGGGTGGGAGGGTGAATTGGGTATTCTTTTTTACTTTTATTTTTTATTCTTATTTTTACTTTTTTCTGGTACAAGGAAAATGTTCAAAAAAGATTGGGATGATGAATGCATAACTATATGATTGTACTGTGAACAGCTGATTGTACACCATGGATGACTATGATATATGAATATATCTCAATAAAACTGAATTTAAAAAAAAAATACACTCCTGAAAAAAAAACGGGAGGTGTCAACTTTTTGAGAAAAGGGGACACATTTAGTTGATGTTCTTGAAAAGGCTATTGCCTCTGGTTTGGGGACTTAGCTGGCATATAAGTTCTCTGAAGAATTTAAGTTTCTAAAGAATAAACTTAGTGAGTGAAACCTTTACAGAGTCTCAGATAAGATGTGGGTATTCTTTAAAGTTTTCGGGACTACTATTGACTTGGGCTTATCACACTGTGGTCATTTGGCAAATCTAGCTGAAGCTTGCATAGGAGTAACCTCCAGGACAGCCTCTTGACTCTATCTGAATTCTCTTAGCCACTGAAACCTTATTTTGTTGCCTCTCTTTTCCCCCCTTTTGGTTAAAAAGGCATTCTCAACCCCTCAATGCCAGGGTCAAGCTCATTCCCAGAATCTGTGATTATCCCAATAAATGCCTTTAATATGGCTTTGTTCTTCATGTAGTTGGGGTAGAGGTAGACTAATCAAATGGTAAATTATCTACCATGCATCAAACTCCACCTCTGCCCTTGTATATGATAGGTAGGAAACTATACTATTTATTAAAATTTCTAGAAAACCATTGTGACTGGGAAGAAGGTTTAAAATGGATGAGCAAGATAAGAATCTTCATTATCTACATTATTATTCATAAGTAAGAACAGATTACAAGGAAGGAATGTTTCAAAGAGACAATGCTACGAAATTGGTCTTTGAATGCAGGCTAGTATGATAGTCACAAATGTTGCTTGGATAAAGTTTTAAAATAAGTTATCTCTCACAAAACAAGCCTAGCAGTAAAATTACCTCAAAATTCTATTCCCATAGGGTGTCACATTCACAATTATGTAACATTTTCTGATACACTTCACCTCAATTCAATAGATGGTCTTCCCTCTTACAAATAACATATTTAATCCAATTGTGACTAAATATACCAATAACAGCAATTTATATCAAAACACAAATATAGAAAAATGTGAGACATTTCTTCTTTCTCTTTTTATTAAGAGGTGGCACCTTTGGTAGTGGTGGTGGTGGGGAGGGTAGGTGTGAGAGGAAGGCAGAAAAGGAGAAAAGATATCCAAATCTACATACAGAACCCAGTGTCATTTATTAATTCAAAAAACTTGCCAGCGAGGTGGTATATTAGACAATGTGTCTGTACATATAAACAAGGAACTGCCCACTGAGGCCTCTGAATTGAACAGGAGTCAAACCCATGACCAAACCCAGAGGCAGGCAGCGATGGAAGCCCACATCAAACATCCAGGAGCACTGGAAGAGGGAGTGTGCCCCTGGGAAGCAGAGGGGGACTCCCCACAGGAAAGTCTGCTAGAAGAAAGGCATGGAATTTGCCAGGAACACAGGAGAGAGGGCAAGGGGAAATGCACTCCAATGGCACAGCTTGCCCCCACCCCCACCCCAAGATCCAGTTTTCTGCATGGAACAGTTAACGTACTCAGCTTCACGGTCACTTTCTAAACTTTTACCCAAAAAGTTAAAACAGAATAAGAATAAGAAGAATAGAAATAAGATCACATATACAATGGCTGTCAGTCCCTCACTCTTGCAGTGTGTGCCCATATACCAGCTTGGGGGTAGGGAGCAATGTGCAATGTTTGCTGTTTCCCTTGGTGTAAATACTACCACTGTGGCTGATTTCAAGCTATGCATGTTTTACAAGCCTGCTCTTAAACTTTCTGAATATTAGCTACCACCACAGCTCTAATCCATCACACCATGACTGGCCTAAAAGTTTTAGGCCTTAAAGATTAAATTATGTAAGGAGCTATCTGGGAAAATTAAAATTATGGAGCTATTCATTGGAGTATTAATCCTGTGTGATCTCCAGGATATTTTTTAATCATCTTGCGCTCATTTACTGATTTTTAAATTATTAGCTTTATTTTACTCATGGTCTCTCTTTCAATGAGGGCTATGAGACAAAACATAACCATTTTTCTAAAAAATTGACATTAATTGACTAAAAAGAAAACTAAGATTCAACTATCTTCCCACCCCACCATCAGTTTCAAAGAAAAAAATAGGGTAGAATGTCTTGGAAAATCATTATTAAATTTAAAAAGATTATTTACAACATTAATAATGAATACATATGATATTAACATGTGATCTATTCCTCCTGTATTCACATTCAAAGGGCTTAAAGTTGATTTTTGAAAAAATCACTAAACCCAAATTCACATTTCAAAGGTGAACACCTCCAGGTTTGGAAAAGTAACCCAAACAGGCCAGGGCACAGTGAGTGGCTGTATCCTTAGCTGCACTGGCAGCTTTTATGCTAAACTTGCTAAGAAGGTCCAGTTCTGTGTGACTATCTCTGGGCCTGCTGCTTTAGCATTCTCAACAACCACTGAGTTCACTTAAAATGATCCAGTGTTGTGACTGTAGCATGAAGGGTGGTATATATTGAACTGTATATATCAAGATGGGCTTCTGTCTACTTGTTAAATCAACTACTCATTTGCAACAGGCAGAACATTCAGAAATACAAACCAAAAGGAACACAACTATATTCGCTTTTATAAATACAAGCGCAATGCTCAAAAATACAACCAAGATATGGACAGAATCTGTGTTTTATAGTCAATCTCATTTTCATTATCTAGTATCTAGCTTAGTGGAAAGAGTGCCAAAAATGAGTATCAGGTACCCACGTTCTGTCTGGATCCACACTAATCACGCTTTGACCTCTGACAAGTGGCTTCATCTATCTCAGTTTACTCATTTGTGAAATGAGGTTGAATCAGATGATCATTAAGGTATCAACCAACTCTAAAAATATGTGGGGAAAAACAGGTAAGATCTATGTGACTGACTGACAACTCTGACCAACACTGAAAACAGGTGAGAATAGTTCCAGCTTAGAATTGGCAAAGACCCTTGACTTTCTTCTGGAGAAGATATCTGGAATTCCTGAATCAGTGAAACAGTAGTAATTCTATAAAGAAAAATATGATCAAGGCCAAGGAGTGGAAGTTTCTAAATTAGTCCCAGCATATTCCTTTTACATCAAGTTGTATCAGCATGAAGACCCCTCCTTACTCACGGTGTGCAGAGAGTCGGGCGGGTGCACTTTCCTAAGGCAATTTGGATTCTTCAAAGTGCTTGGAAAGATCATTGACAGCTTTAGTTAGCATTAAAGTAAAGAAGTTGCTTAGCCTTTCTCGGTTAAAAAAAAAAGAAAAAACAAAACCTTGTTTTCTTCCCTTAGAATTGTATTTCATCAGCTTTAAGATGCCATTGATTATAAGACTCATCATTACCTACTTATTACCAAGTAAGAACAAAAATTATGCCAATTAAATTGACAGGTCATAAATGTGGAAAAAATATGTCTTAGAATCAATTGAACATGGTAGGATCATGCTGGGATCCATAGCTCTTCCAGGCTCTGGGACAAAACCATCTTCCAGGAGGAGTTATGACCATGCAGATGGGTTATGAGTCCCACTTGGCTCAACCTTCTCTGTCCACCCTCATGACCCGCATTTAAATGTTTTTTAAAAAAGGAAATCACTTATACGAAACAGAAATTAAGAAAAAGTTAGTGGAGGCTAAATGCAAATCTTTCAAATAAAGTACTTTCTATATTTATTATTATACTTCTCATGGGCAAAAAGTCCCTGCTTTAGAGATGCTGCTTGGGGAGTACGTCAATGATTTCTGATACAGCTAAAGGCTACCATCCCTCATTAACTTTCTTTCCCTCATTTGCTAGTCTGATATCCACAAGCACCTGGGGCTAAAAGAGATCTTACAAACCATCCAGGTCAAGACTTCATTTTGTGGAGGTAGAAACTGAGCCTTAAAATGGTGCCACTTAAGGCTGGAGTCAGGACAAGAGCTTTGTTATCTAACTCTGCAGTCTATGAGCTGCTCAATCTGTTCCATTATTCCTATCTTGATCTGGAAGGAACAGCTTGGAAAGGAGTCTTTGTCTCTACTTGTCTGAATTTTCTCCAACTAGTTTAAAGATCCCACCCTTCTCCACTACAATCCCAAAATGGGCCCACATCTATATAACACTAAGATACAGACAATCTGAAACAAATTACTCAAGGTTTCTCAGACACTTCCTTTCTAACTCAGGTTCAGTGACAATGGCTTGGTAAAGTGCAAATAATGAATAAGGAGAACTATATAAAACAAAGGAAAAGAGTAAAAACAATGCATTCAATACTCCCACGCACTGACATTCTATAAATATCTTTTAAATGAATGCAGGGAAATATTTCCTCCCATTAAACTTAAGATACTAGTAAATCATTTCCAAATCATTTCCAAATTATCCCAACTTATAAGCACACCATGACTCAATCCCACTCAAGTCCATCATGTCTATTTGTTGTTGTACCAGCCCTGATGGACACTAAAGACACTATGAGAAAGCAAAAAATCAAGCATTCAAACTCCCAAGCTGAACTCTGTACAATAATTTAAACTATTGCCCCATCACAAAAGTCCCAATTTATCTGGTTTATAGAAAATATCCTACAAAGGTTGCCCACATTCCTGCAGGCTTGGCCATACATTCTACACAGTACATAGGCTATGATTTGAGGAGAGTATAACTCACTTGACAGAGAGATTCTGGAATCTGATCCAAAAAGGAAAGTGTCAGTACTGGCAGGGAAAGAAAAAGAACAATCCTCATCCAAAACTACAGACATCCAAAGCACTACTGTACATACAACAAGCCAAATCTTCTGTTAGGACCTTCTAAGCAAGACAACAATGATGTGATCCCAGCACTGAGACAAGTGCCACTTCTGTTTAACCACTCCACAAAAAAAAAATGGGTCTATCCTGCAAATGAACCTCATTTCCTATCCTGTTCTAAGTACTCAGATGAACTGAAACCCCGTGGTCATTTACTACCAAGAAATTTTTACTCCCTACTGGCCCAATTCATCCTGACTTTGCAGCTCATGTCTTCCTCTTCCAAGCTTCCTCTTCTAAGCTGGACTTAAAGTCCCCTCAAAAAGGGACATGTTTTTGCCAATATATTCAAGAGGGTCAATGAGGTAATACTCCTTTTGAGCTCTTCGATTATGCTCCCTTCAGAGTCTGAGGGTTGGCAGGCAGGGCAACCCTGTCAGAGCTGCCGGGAGCTCTGCAGATGTCTCTGTTGTGTTCAGTCACACTGCAAAGGAGAAAAGATGGCCCTTTGACAACAGACAGCTGTCAATAAGGCAAGCTCGCACCCGGCAGGCCAATGAGCAGGCAACAGCAGCAATGGAGGTGACAAGTGCTTGGCTAATCAGCCTGCCTATAAAATCACAGCCCTTCCCAGCGCTCCTCACACCAGCACATGAGGTGACAGCATGTGCAGTCATCCACTGCTCCTGTTCTCTCACTCACTCACTCACCCACCCCAGAATTATTTAGTGCTGTTGGAAGGGCCCTGGTTAATGGAATATGTGTAGAAACAAAAACTAGACCAATGGGACTGGAAAACAAGAGCAGGGAAACAAATCCCTCTGGCAAAAATGACTCCAAAAACGAACATAGTGAGGCACTAATCTATGAAGAGCTGGTTCACACTGATTCTGAAAGAAGAGGACGCATTACTGATAAACAGAAATAAGTACTAGAAAAAAAGAAGCAAATGTATCTGCCTGACCTCATTACTTATTCTCCATCTTGTCTTTTCCCTTTCTGGCCACCAGGGGGCAACCTGTAGATATTTCCTTGTAGAGGAGGCTACAGATTCTGAGCTTTAAGTGCTTAACCATTGGGAGTGGGGGTGGAGGGGATCAGGAAGTTGAGTTGAAGGGAGAAACCCAAGGTATCTGCGGACAGGAAGAGTGAGTTCCCCAAATCTTACACTGATTCTCTTAATTACTGCTAACTCTTAAGCTCAAAGATACCCCCTCCAAACTAGTCATTAAATGCTAATTTCACCACCTTATGAGGATGACAGGTATTTTTTTACCCACTGGCAGTGAAAATAACTTTTTTTTTTTAAACTTCTCTTCTCTTTTGGTTTCTACAATACCAACTACTGAAAGCAGAGGAGACAGGAAGAAAAACAAGGGGGATAACAAAGGTAACTATGGAGTTATATTTGTGGCTCTCTACCTGCAGCGTAGAAGTTGAAACCACAGAAGTCCATATTAAATTAAGATGCATTTGAACAAAATACAGCGTCATTTAAACTTGGCCCTGATTTAACATTTCTTTCTGGAATCTTCTCCAGCCACCCCATGCCTGGTCATTTTGATTCAAAACTGCTCCTTCAGTTATCCCAAACAAGAGTCCAATGTGCCTGCCACACCCCAAATAAAACCTCAAATGTCTTTATAAAAGTGAAAAGGAGAAACGGGAAGAGCAGATATTGGGGTTGAGTGTCTAAAAGGAAGGGTCTGCCACAAGGATTGTCAAGTTTTGCTCCAGCTCCCATGGCATTGAAGGCAGAGGCTCAAAGCTGGCACCCAGAGTAGTTACTGCCCTGGAGACCTAGGCAATCAGACCACAGAATGTTTCCATGGCCACTGCCATCTAGCTCATCCCTGGAAGACAAAGCTATCTTTCTTTGAGAGAAATGTAAGAAGCCATTCAATCTCTGTCTGCATTCATGACCCACAAGCAGGAGCAATGCCAGGGCAGAGCCCGAGACTGGCCACCATCTTTCCAATACTAACACCTACACTTCAGTCAAACCAGGGCAGCAGGCTCTGCCTCCTGCCAGCTGCCAGGTATCCCGAGAAGCACACTGGCTCTCCATCCAGGGAATCCCCATGGCAGGGCTGAATGACCATGGCTCCAGGATGCCAGGCCAATCCAGTGGCTTTCTAAAGGATTGTGACACTCCTGTTCCCTCCCTGCTCAGGCTCTAATGAAACTGAATTATCACCCACATAGGCACTATTCATGAACACCAAAATAGGAAACCATCCCATATTCTTCAGATACTATAGCCTTGGACATTCAGACCATTTCAGACTCTTTAACATTGTTACAGCTAATACTAAAATGGGCATCTACTGACTGTAAGCTTTTTCCTTCTTGGGGATTCTTTCCTAAGTTTAAAAATCCAAGAGACACAACTGCAATAATTTCTTGGTTAAATGTCAATTTCCATTGTATAATTTTGCTGCTTTCCCAAAATCTCATCAGCACTGGGTATTTCCAATACTGAAAATAGCCTTCTATGTTTGGTTAAGAAAACTGCTCAAATTTAAAAATTCAAATCATACAGCAATGTGTCAAAGAGAAAGTAAATGAATTTTACACACACATGAAGGGTTCATTCCAGGCGGCCCAGTTCTTTTCATATCCATAGCTTCTGTACAGTGATGGGAGCCGCTCCCAGGGAGTGCTCCGGGACTATGCTATCTTTTTCAGCAGTTGGATCTCTAGTCGAAAAATCAGGAGGCTCCATCTCTCTTTCATGCAGTCTCCACTGTCCCCTCAGTATTCCTGGGGACATGGGCATATAAGGGCTGCTTTGGCTGAAAGCAAAGAGTAGCCATATCACAGAGGCTATGGGGGCACTGGATGGCTAACCTGTACATGTCCTCCTAGAGGCCCTGATACCCAGGCACGATTTTTAATGCTACAATAGAAGGGAGGAGGAACTTCCACAGAGGAGGAAGTTCCTATTAAGAGAAAACCTAGGGTATAGAAATATTAGGACTGGAGAAGGATCTGACCATCTATCCATCCCTATAAAGTCAAATTCTAGTGGCAGGTTCTCATGAGACCCAACTCTTTGTTGCTCTCAAGCTTTCAATCTATAAATTCATTTCATGTTTTCTTTCTCTCCAGAAGATGGTGTGCCCCTGTGGGCTCTTGCTTATGGCAAACGGACCTTCTAGGAATTAAGGAATAGAAAATAGAGTATTGACTGGCTCGTGGCTTAGTTCTAACCAGAACAAGGTGGTCTCATCAGTTCTCTGGCGTGTTGAAGACAATCAAGGCTCTCTCCAGTTCCATTAGGGCCCACTGACGCCCTATCATACACACTTGCTTCTTAGTTACTGTAAAGCTTTTATATATTTAGGGAGCTTTTCCATCAAAATATTCTGAAAAGGCTAGAGGCTCAGACATATTAATGATATCTGCACACATGTGCTTTTTATCCAAGTTCACAGTTCCTGGTCACTGAGGGTAAACGGTGTTTTCAGTGATTATTATAGATTTAGTCAAATATATTTTATTCCTGTCATTTATGAGCACTTGTGCTGGCTGGCATTTACAATGTCGAGATTCTGTCACTTTGGCAACCTTCTGAGACAACATTTTTCCAGTGTTACAGTGACATTTCAAAAACTCAGTATTTACAAGCAAACGACACCCTCTGGCTCAGTGACAGTGAGATTCAGTGGTAGTTGAACAAAGGGACACTAGTCCAGAAAATTCTTCAGGATGTATTTCCGGCTGCTCCTGGTTATTACTTTATAGTCTAAGATGGCCCTGTGCTCTATGTGGATCCATATGAGCAAGTCTGTAGTATGATGTTGACTAAATCTCTCAACATTTCTGAGCCTTAGTTTCCATTTGCAACAAGAAGGCACTGGGCTCCAGCTGATGTCTAGGTTCCTTGTGACTCTTTAACTACTATCTTTAAGGATCTCAAAAGTATAAACAAAAGCTAAGCTCATTGTCATCATTAAATTTTTTTTTTCATGTCTTAGTTCAAAGTTACAAGGAAAAGAATCATGTGGAGGAAACATGAAGAAGTAAATCATGATCTAGTCAATTTATCCACTTCATCCGTGTTTCTATCCATCATCTACCAAGCAGAGAGTACCAGAGAGAGTGAAGGAGAATGGAATCTGGGAGACAATGAGCAGTTGGTCTTACTCTTCTCTCCTGAGCTTCAAGACATTCAATTTTCAGGAGGGCAATGGTCCTTGTTTACCATTACCACAGGGTAGGAAGCTACCACCACTGACAGGTAACAGCCAAAGTAGGAAATGTGCACTATGCTGCAGTTGGGAAGCCATTCAAAATAATCTCTTATTTTTGGCTCTGAAAAGACAATGTTCATGAGATACAGAATGCTCGAGGTTTCATACCCTCTGTGGAAATGCAGTCTCTCTTATTGTTAGAAAAAGCTCCAACACAGTAAATTGGTAAGTGCTTCCATGGATGAAACCTAAGTTAACTGTGATAAGAGAGCTGGAACAATCTATGTGAAGACTCTGTGTGCTACTTGCTATGACAAAAAGCAACATCAATCTTAGTTAAGGAAAAAGAAGTGGTAAAGAAAATGGCAAATCTGGAGTCAAAGGATGCTGTCCCCTAGAAGACAAAACCTCTCTCAGATTCAGTTTCTTTGTCAATCAAATGGGGAATAAAAATAGTTCCTACCCCTCAGGGTCACTGGAATGATTAGTTTAAGTCAAGAAATGTATATGAAGTGCTTCAATGTAAGTTGCTCACATGTAACTTGCTACTCCTGACTCATTCATTCATTCATTCATTCATTATTAAGCAAACATTTTTTGAGCATCTCCTGTGAGGCACTGGAGACACAGATGACAGGCTTTGTCCTTGACCCTCTCTGGCTCTAGAGTACAATTGTTCAGAGAGAGAAGTGCACTAGAGGTTATCTGAGCACAGAAGAGAGACATATAGCCCTGACCTGGAAATAACATCAAGGTTCCCTGGACAAAGTAATGAATGATCTAAATTGTGAACAAAGAGTGTTAGTCACTCGGTAAACGGTATACAATGAAAAGGGGAGGGCAGGATGAAGCTATTCCTGACCAATGGAAGGGCCTTTGTAAAGACAGAGAGAACCATGAGAGCATGTTACAAGCAGGTCAGTGTGGCTGGAACACAAGTGCGATTGCTGAAGATGAAGGACAAAGCTGGAGGATAAAACAGGTGTCAGGCCACCAAGAGCCTATGCACCAACCTAAGGATGGTCCCCTGGAGCCATGGAAGATTGTTAAGTAAGGGCATGATAGCCTAGGAGTTTTGTGGAGACAATCATTCTAGCAGCAATGGGAGAGATGCTTGCGAGGGAGAGGGTGAGGTAGGGGGAAGCAGAGTGGTAGATACAGCGACGATGGTGACTAGGGGTACGGAGTGGGGTTGGGGACGGCAATAGACTTCTTGGTATTTAAGTAACAGAATCAACACGATCTAGAAACTGAGGCCTTATAGGGAGGGGGAGGTTGAAGGAGACAGAATAGTCTAGGATGATGGCCTACCAAGGGATACAAGAGGAAGGACTAACTCTGAGGGGAAACTCAATCCAGGGAATTCAAGTTCAAAAGGATAACACCCAATCACATGTACTTAGTAACTGTCAAATATTACTCTAGCTCCTTGGAAGGTATATCCAACCAGATTTAAAAATATGAATTTGAAAACTTGTAATTATTAGAGCCTCAAATTAGTGATTATACCATTAGCTCAAGTCCTCTAACTAGATAGTGACATCATGATCTTTGGTGGGGGCATATTATTAAATGTCCTGATTGCTGGCTGGGATTCTACAGAGCTTATTTAGGATGTCTGCATTCTATTTCTAGAGCTATGCCTACAACTACCAAAAGCAAAGAAAAAATTATTTGCACCAGGTAACTAAAGGAGACATACTGCATTGAAATCTATAGAAACCTCCATTCTCGGCATCTATGCACTTCTGAAGGCACATTATGAAATTTTAGAGGACAGCAGAGTTACCTAGGATATAATGGGATGAAAAATCTGTTTTGTACTGACATCTGAAATGGAAACAGTCTGGAGTCCAAGAACTAATAGGATGTAGGTGTTACCTGCAAAGGATTTACAAGTTCTCCAGAAATAAATCAAAGAATAATATATCTCCTCACATGTAAAACCTCAAACTTAAATGTTCTTTCCATTGACAAAATGCACCCAGCACTTGCATCCTCAAATCAAAATCAAGCAAGACTTACTGTGTAGCTTAGTGGGACTAGGATTAAAGAGAAGGGTCCATATTAGTGACTTCTCTTTGGTTGAGACAGTTAAATGCAGAAATACAGAAAGACTTCTGGAAGGATGATATACAGTAGTGGCAGCTGTTGACATTCTTCTTTGCCAGATGTTGCTGTCCATAGCAAATCTTTTACCACCACGGATGTTGTATCATGCCAGTCACTCTACACATGACAATTCTGAGTAGTAGAGCACAGCGTGACAGACAACTTCACAGTTCAAAAGTACAGGTAATAGATGATATCCAGAGAAGAATCAAACCCAAGGGGAGGAAGTTTAAGTTGATAGGGCTCTGAAGGACTGGTATGGCCTGCATGAGTTTTGTTTGACAAGTTTGCTTAGGATTAATAATGTACTTTCCTATTGAGAAAAAAATATATACGATGAAGTTGAAATCCTCCTCAAGTCTTGAATTCTGATTTCTCTGGTGTACTAGATCCTACTGATCAACGACAACCCTGTCTAGGGCTTAGCCTTTTATCCCACTAAATCTTGGACCCTTGTGAACCATAAGTGGGACAGAGAATACCCTAGCTGAAGCTAGGTGTGAGCTCATGGGTCCTGGAAATCCCACTGGAACCAAATGACCACTGGTTTTAATTAGTATTCATATCACAAAAGTAAACTAATTATTTATACATGTGACTACTTTTTAATCCTGAATAGTTACCAATACAGCTCCTTGGTTTTCTACCCACTCTACAACAACCATCACCTAATATTTATCTGTGACTGTCTGCACAGGATCTACTTTCTGTGTCTTTCTCATTTTGGGACAGAGATCCGTCTTGCTCGCTCTCTCTCAGTATAGTCATGCACAGTATGTTTAAATAGCACCAAATATTCTTTATTACTAAGAAACCATGTAATGAGGACCCTTCTTATTCTCTCATAAGGGCATATCTTTTTTCTTCTCCTATGATGAAAGACATGTACCTTGTCTTTTGATTTTTCTATGATAATATAAAGCAAATTTACAAACTTTTCTTTTTGGTTAGATCATGGTGATATTGGCATGATTAATTCACCATGAAGAGCTGTATAGATACCCTATATAACTGCAGTGATGGATCAGTAAAAATAAGGTCATGCTCAGGAAAATTTTTGTCAGTGAATATTTACTATTATTCTTTTTTCTGGATAAAAACCATTTTATAGATGCCAATTATTGACCCAATCTTTAATACAAAGCAAGAGTCAAGTTAAGGGATTAAATACAGTAGGAATCTACCTGTATATGGTTTATATGACTTAATAACTCTTTCCCTCTTCATATTATTTCATATTCTGTCATTATGATGATCATACAAATCTCAAAGATGGTTATAAAAATCTCTAAGCACAAGATGAGTTAAGAACAAGTATTTTGATCCTCATTTTGTAACCCTTATGTTGGCTTAATAATCATATTAAGAGTTAAGCTGCATGCTAAGGTCCTCCCCCTTTGACTTTATCCTGTGTTTATATTATAGCCAGACTCTCAATTCTTGGTTTGTATAGCTTGCATGGTATTTTTTCATATGTAAAGACAAGGGGAGCAAGAAAACAAAAGTAATATTAGATGAAAGTGACTTATCATCGAAGAATAAGAAAAGCTAGCTACTTGGCTAAATAAAAATAACATATTTAGTCATTTGTAATACAAGAATAAAATGAACTCACTGGGTCTCAAGAGGTCTGCAATATGATCTTTGCAAAAGGTAGCTTGCCAATTTAATTGAGGTAGGAGTTATTTAATTTTTTTACAGGTATGGTTTTCAATAAAACTACATATGCCTATAATACTGCAATGGCAGATGTGTCTCGATTATTAGAGGTGGGCTCAAGGGAATATATACAATGGATCTTGAAATCCGTAAGCAGCTGTTTGGGAGGGGGAGGGCTGAAATGCTGGGGGTGGGCATTGTACCACACACACATGTTCCTTAAGTGCAGCAATGTTTTGTTATTTAACTGCAGGTGTATTACAGAATGAAATTTAATAACTTACTGTATACAATACCAATAAAACGGAAAAGATTCAGTGCCCTGCTGTTCATTATCGCAGTACAAATGGGCTCGGATTATTCTGTGTACAAATACGGTCAAATCCCATCGTACAGAGACCTGCATGTCCAGAGCTCCAGTGGATGGTCACCGCCTGAAAACCTCAGTGTGCTTCTTCCTTAATTGTTTTCTTATCATTGAATACACACACACACACACGTGACTTTGAGGTGGGTTAAAAATGGGATGTATCTGATATGTATTTTTTTAATCATAGAAAATCTTCACTGGGAGAAGGAACTGAAGTAAGGGATAGGAAGGTATTATTAAGAACCGTAAGAATATAACAGTGACGGTATATTCTACTCAATAAAATCTAGCAAAGTCCCAGGTTTAAGACTGCTGCCCTACCAAAGGTTGACTTCTCCCTTCATTAACTATAAGAAATATCCCACTAAAATAAGTGCCATACTGTGAAAATGGCAGTACTTGTGTTAGAAACACTGAAGCAACTGCAGCTAAGTTTTCTTGCTTGTTTTCTAGAACCTCACTGCGAAACTACTTCTGTTGCATAATAAATAACACACTGAACATAAAAGGTCCATGCTGCAGAAAGCTCAGTTTAGTTTATCTGTGAGTAAACAAATCCACGTAAACATCCAAAACACACAATTTTTCAAAGAATGGAGTTTTTGGTATCTAGGCAGGTTAGCAATACAAGGCACAGCAGCAGCCTCAAAAATATCTCTTCTTGTCTGAAGTATTTATTTCTAAAAAGCCCCTAGTAAATCCTTTCACCCAGTTACGGGAGTTTGTGGGTGTCTTAAAATGTTCCCAATATTTTAATTTTTTGTTTCCATTTTAAGAATTTGATTAGACATTTCCTCAATAATGGAATAATATTGAGCACGACCTTACACAAAGGAATAAATATTTCTGCCATATCATGTTGCAAAATTAAAATTGAATGTTGCCTTTCTTATAGGAAGAAGCTATGGGGCTGTGCTATACTGATTTCTACCCAACACGCATGCATATTTCAACATTAAATTTAATCAAGTACACCTCAGTGTTAAATTAATTATTTCTGTTTAGTTATTAATTGATCTTCCCCTTTCTCTTTACATATCAAACCTATAAAGATGAAAAACTGTAGCCCTAATTGCTCATGGTTATTAAAAACCCCTTAATGCTTTTCATAAGAGAAGAGAAGTTAATCCCAAGATCCTGATGAAATTTCAATTTGGATACCAGAAGTCCATTTCTTTGGTGCTTCATAAATCAGCTCAAGGCAGTTTCAATGACTTTTTATGCACTAGCTGTCCTGAACTGCTATATAAAACTTACCTATGCTTCTAACACATCTTATGTCATTTCATATAGTTCGTGAGTGCATTAAATGCCCTAATAGAAAAACTACTGGGTCACATTTAAGAGGCTGCTAAGGGTGTGCTTACATAGCTCTTGGGTATTTGAAGGAGCAATAATTTGATTTGGATGAATCCAAATTCTACCCATATTGCACAAAAAGCAAGGCCAGAATATAATCTATATGTTTTTAAGAAAACATTCACACTATTGCTGAAATGTGAATTGGCCAATTTTACACCAGTCTTTACACAGGAAATCCTCATTGGTATTAATGAAATCATACATGGTGATTCTGAAGATGCTACAGAATACATTATTATATACAAAAAGGCTGGGCAGACGGAACAGCTCACCCACACTTCCCTCTGCCTCCCTCTCCCAACTCCGTTCAGAGTTCTGTCAACTCTGAACAGAACTGATTTTATCTTGGGCTGGTCCCCTCTCCTGGCTGTTTCCAGGGAGCTTAATCCAATGCAACAATTATTAACTGAGAAACTACTGTGTTTCAGGTATCATGTTAGGTCTGGAATCTCCAGTGAATCTGGAATCTACCAGAAGTGTTTTTCTAAATGGTATCTAATACTGACCCCTGAGCCTAGGAACCCCAGCATGGGCTTGGGCAGCAGAGAAACCAAGTTGGAAAAGCACCAGCTCTGAAACTTACTTGGAGTGATCTTGGGTCACTTGGTTTACCTCCTCTTAGTTAATAATACTCATCATAGAGGTTTATATTGGCACCTGATATCAGCTCACTAGGCTTCCTACAGACAGCCACTCATTAGCCACATCTGCGTTGAGAAAGGACTGGGGCCAGGATTGGTTCCACTGTCTAGCTGATCCGGGATAGAGCAACTCTGTAGAACATCACAGTAATCCACGAGAGTCAGCTGGTCAGCCACTGATGGTCAACTGTGCGAGACGTTTAATAGTAATTACTAAAACAGAGAGGCAACATGAGAATTTAGAGAAACTTCAGGGCTTATCGGAAGATTAATAGCTAGGGGCACTGAGATGATCACAAGGCTCCAAATTTCAGGCTATTGGTACTATATTTAGTTTGCCAGGTAATGTACCTACCATTATCTCCTTTCTTCTGTAGCTGAAGCTTGTCTGACCATCAGCCTGAGAATAAGTGTTTTTCTGTCAATATAGTTTTAGAAATCTGAAGACTGCTTTAATACTTCCAACATCGCCCAGGTAAGGAAACATATTTAAAACAGATTATTATTATTATTATTATTATTATTATTATTATTATTATTATTCTAAATGCATGATGTCCAAAATTGATGGTGCTAACATAAGCGATGGAAGAAAGCACTTCTTCTCAACAGAAGAACGCCAGCTATGAACATAAAAAAATGATGGCGCAACAAATCACCAGTTTGAAATCCTCTATTAAATAACTGGTCCAGGTAAGGCTCGTCAATGAATGCTAAAACCAGCAGGGCAGAGGTTGCTGGAGAACAGGGATATTTGCCCAGTAACAATACATCACCACAAAGATAATTTGCTACTTGCAAAGGGAAACGGTATTTTTACAATGGAGAGAGCTAGAGTTCTCTTTTACCAAGTGAGTAGAGTTTGCATCTCCACCAGTAGGACAACTTGATATAGGCCTCCTGATGGAATGCAGTATGACACACTCAGCATATCTACAAAGTACTCAAGCTAAATATTAACCTGAATCTGAACAAGCCTTTAGACCTAATTTTCAACTTAAAGACAAGACAAGTGACAAAGAATGAATTAAAGACCACTACAAGGAATAAAAAATCAGACAATTCTAGAAAGGGGGATATTTTACAAGACAATTGGCCTGGTCTCTTCTAAGGTCAGCATCAATAAAAAGGTAAAAAGAAGTACAGCAATCTCTCTAGTTTAAAATAAATTAAAGAGACATAACAACTAAATGTCATGTATAAATGCCTGAAAAAAAGAGAGAGGGGGATAAAAAAAGAAAACCATTGAAGACATTTTCACAGAGACAATCAGAAAATCAGAATACGGATTGGGTATTAGATTAGGAAACGTTAATTTCTTTAGGAGTGATAGCAGTATTTTATTTAAATAGGCAAACATTCTTTTTTTTTAGGATATGCATCACAGAAGCATCTAGGCATGAAATTTTATTATATCTGTCTCTTAAAAATGGTTCACTGAAATATGCATATATACAAACACATTATATGCACATGAAGCAAATATGACAAATATTAACTGTTTAACCTAAGAGGTAGGTATATGGCATTTCATTTTATTACTTTTTAAACTTTCCTGAATGTTTAAAATATGCATTAAAAAGTTAAAAATAAAATTTAAAATGGAGCAAATGGAGCTTGATTCTCCTCATTAATACCAAAAAGTTATTGGTGGGATTGAAGGGTGGGTATGCACAAGGTGTCTTTTTGTTTTTCTCCTTAGGACCTAACAAATGACGAGCTACACAAATGCAGTGAAAGAAAGGATGCATTCTCTCCCTTGGTGAGCACTGGATGGCCGCTGAGAGAGGGGTATTCTCAAAGCAATCCCCAACACAGAGCTTTAGGGCCTAGTTGCTGATGTCTGAAACTATCATGCTTTTTAATATTCTGTCCTACTCTCCACACTGACAAATTCAAAATGGTCAGGACTAGATTTCGATTTTTGGTTCCAACAGCACATCACCCAGGAATAAAGAAAATCGATGAGTTCCCTCATTTGTGCCTTTCCGGAAACACAGGCCTAGGCCAGTGAAGCACCAAACCAGGACTCAGTCCTGCAAAAGCAGTAGTGAGGAGCTCTCTATACGATGAACTCTGTATCATCCTGGCGCCTGCGCAGCACTTTAAAAAGAAGGGCGTGTAAAGGACTTTCTTTGGGAGAGAATATGGTTTCCACAGGCATGAAGAAGATGTTCATTATGTTTCTCATACATTACTATTCAGATTTTACTATCTCAAAACACTTTCCAAAAGGATGCCGGGGAAATAGGCATTAGGTCATCACAATTAGGTCATCCTGGTCCTCACCCTGCTGGGCACAGGGTACACTGTGCCAGATGAAGCACACACGGCCTCTGCCCTCTGGGAGTTTGGAGAATCCTGGTAGAAATCAGCATTAAACAAACATAAAAAAACGGCAAATTCTACAAAGCACAATGAAGGAAAAGAACAGTGTGCCAAGGCTCTATAAAACAGGGCCCTGGACAGGGAAGAATGCATCGCACCTGGACTGAATTTATGATGCACTAAGAATCAACAGTATAGCATAACATCAAATTAAAAACCAAGATATATTTCTGTGTAAACAAGGCCTAAACAGGCATTTGCATGAGAAGAGACAAAAGGATTCTGTGCCTTTTTTGCATACATGCTTTCCACTAAGACCTTAGATAAGAAAAAATTTAAGGGGTCAAAAGTTTTAGAATTAAGTAATTTGTAATTCCGTAAGTATAATAAAAAATAAAGGAAAAATCAATTCTTAAATGTGTAATTTAGTTTAAGAATCAACTATATGTTTAATTTCAATGAATCAAAAATGACTAGGTTTATGAGCAAACTAAGTTACATATAGAGATGACCTGTTTCCTCTACAGTTCCAAAGTTTCTGGAATTTACCAACAGTACCGTAGATTAGACCTAATTCTTAAATCCCATCAGTTTAAAGAGCTAAACATCAAATGACTTTATCAGAACAGTCCTACTTGATTACTTGCTGAGAAAAAGTCCTACTTGATTACTTGCTGAGAAAAAAAAAAAGAATTTGGATAAGGTTAAAATCTTGGACTTCACCAGAGAAAATGAGATACGGGATGGGACATTTCATTTGCAGAATTTTGTATAAAGATTTCAAGGCATCTCACTGATTTTCACTATATCACTAAATTTCACAGACTTAAATGAAGTGCATATGCTATTCAGTTCTGTGCTTTTAGCAATCAAATTAAGACAAGAAATCTAGGAGGTTTTTCAAGGTCAATAGTAATGCCAGGTTTTGAATACAAGTCTTTTGAATAGAATAGATTCCCATAGATCAGTCATTCTCCAACTACACTGCTCATTAGAATCACCTGGGTAGTTGTTAGAAAAGCACAGACCCCAATTCATGAGATTCTAATTTGACCACTCTCAGGTAGGGCCTAGCTTTCTGTATATTAAACACATATACACACATGCACACACACGTCTTGTCCAAGAGATGTTTATATGAAGCCAGAGTTGGAAACCACTGCTTTAGCTTAGGCTACATCTCTGAATAAAATAAAATGAAATAAAATTCCTGATTATCAATGCTGAAATTCCATTTAAAGGGAAAACTTCTGGGAGATTGTGTTGACATCATCTCATTCAAAAACGGTAATCTCGGCAAAATAAAAAAGTTTGTATTTGCCAAACACCTTAATTCAAAGCAGCAAAAGAGGCCAAAAGCAAAACGACATTTCCCCCCCCTTCGGTCATCTGCAATGATGTCTATTTGGTATTAATAATTGGCTATCATATTAAGTTTGGCCTATCTTGAGAAAAACTTAATTTCCGCCTTTTTAATTTCCGTCAGACTTTCCATTATAAATCTTATTTTCTCTGCCTGTAAAAGTAGTATGAGGTTGCAATTTGGCAAGAACATGTTAAGCCTGGGTGTGATTTCTGTACCCCAATTTGATTTAAATTAATTTTGTCATATTTAGTAACAACCAAAAAAAAAAGCTCGTTTGGTTACTTTTGCTGGTCTGTTGGTTCCTTTTTCTATACAATTTCAAGTTTCTAAAAGCCGCTGTGTTCATTTCTGATCATTTATATCGATATACATAGACGACTTCATACTATTTATTCCAATACTTTTTTAATGAAAACTCAATTGGAAATAAAGACGATGCTGGCTTTCGTTTTTCTGTTAAAATATCCACTTTTTAAAAAGTCTCATGTCTATCACTGTATTAAATTCACATGAAAAATATAATGGAGATATATATACACATTTAACCTGATATATTTTTAAAACATACACCTCAAAAAGAATTTCTTCCTCTAGGACAGCATTTTACTACCTGTTGCTGTTATTTCTCTCTATCAAACAAAAGACTGTTGGGACTGGCATAAGCACATTCACAAGAAACCCTGCTCATCTCTTTAAGTCCACAGGATACATGGTTATAACATGATAAGGCAGCATTTGGAGCTCCTTAGTCCACAGGTTTTCCATCCAGCATCTCTATGATGCAGTAAAAGAGGAGAAAAAAGCGTCACCTCCATGAGAGTCACTCACCTTGTCACACAGAGGGGAGTCATTTCAGCTGTGATCTGCTAGTTAGACTTGAAGCCCAAGATACCCAGACTTGCCTTTCTTTGGGGTTTGCATAGCTGGTGTTGTAGACAGGGATTCAAAGAACAACGGCATAAGAGAAGCTGACTGATTCCCTGGAAGACACTCTACGGTCTATTCTATTCTAAAATCGCACAGAAAGCAGAAATTCGTAATATGCACAGTTTTAATTTTCATCTCCCTTTTCCTCAGTCAGGGAAATTCCAAAATTCACTCTTTATTTATCCATAAGTAATCATACTACTTAGGGATATTGCTGAGACCACGTTGAACATAGACTAAGCAGAGTTGATTCTTGCAAGACTCACAACCATGAAGCAGAAATAAGAAGGAAGGAATCTCCACACTCCACAGCTCTAGTATGAGACTTTTTAAGCAAAGCATTTGCAGCCATAGTCAAATATATACAACAGAATTTTCCTGGACATGAATGTCTCAAAATGAATCTCCCAAGGTCCAGAAATTCAGCCATCACAGACAGTCCACCTCTGCTCCACCCTCCACCCCTTTCCACTTCTCATCTCACCTTGTATTTGCAAAAAAATTAACTTCAGTTTCACCCGAGGGAAGAATTCCCCACAAACGAGGGAGTGCCTGTCTCCCTGCACATACACAGACAGACTCACGCGGTCTGGATGATGCTTTCACAAGTTAAGGGGCCTCACGCTTACTCAGCAGAGGAAATCTTTGTGTCGGTGAGGAATCACGCCAATTCCTATTAGTAAGAAAGGATACAGGGGCGAGGAAGCCTATTCTCTCATTGAACAGAAAAAAGAGGCCCAGCAAAAATAGAGACACTTCCATGACCATCTGCAGAAAGGAAGGATGTTGTCAACTTTCTTCTCCCCCAAACTCTAATGACCTCTGCCTTGACCCTCAGAAACCAGATACACAGGAACAGGCTCTTCTACAGGAATCGAGAGCTTTCCATCAGAGACACAGCACTGAGAGGAGGCTTGTTGCCCAAGCTATCTACCCAGAACATTTGCACTCACATTCCAAAGATGTTTCCGTTGCACTGGAATGGCTGTAAATTTCTTTCCTGCAGAATTCTTTCCAAACAAACTGCCATGAACTGCCCTCTGCAGCCTGTGCAGCGGGGTTCTTAAACAAGCACCGTTCACCTCATCTCAACAAAGCTTTCAGATGCCGAATATGACTCAAACGGTGGCTCAACCAAAGGAGTAAACTTTAAAAATGCAAATATATACGGAAGGGAAAAAAAAAAAAAACCCACCAGAATTGCACTTTCGACATCTATGACTGATGTGTAAAGCAAGCTTCCTCCACAGGCTCTTTTTAATTACTAAAACTAATGTTTGCTTACATTTTTCAAAGATATATTAAATGGGTTGTTTAAAAAACTCAAAATAGATTTTTTCCCCCATATCTTTAAAGAAACTGGGAGGGCTAGAGGGTTCAAGAGAGGAAGCACTCCCTTTCTAGCACAAAAAGAATGTACATTCTGTTTGGATGAATAAAAAACAGTAGAAGGCTCTGACTATTAAAGAGGGTTATTAAATTGTGTCAAGAGTTTTCCAAAGTAAGAAAACAATGTTCTTAAAAAAAAAAAAATGCCTAAATCGTAAACAACAAAAAGATTTTAAACATATGATTGATACCCATATTGAAATTAAGAAGAAAACATCTATAAAAACTCAATTGTCTTGAAACAAAGCTTACACTTTGGGCTACTGATAGTATTTTTAGAACTGGACTCTCTCTGGAGAGTTACAAGTATGCAAATATGGTGTGCACAGAGGCACAAACACACACGTGCTATACCTTTGTATTACACTGGCATTTTATTATTTAATTAAAGTACTCTTATTTTTCTAGCTGACGCATGCTTCCCTTGAGACGGCTTTGCTGTTAGCCTGCTGGCCTTGACTTCCAGCCAAAAACAATTCAGAAACAAAAAGGGACAACAAATCATATTTTCACAGACATTTTTATCCCTCAATACAACCCTGTTTTCACACAACATCATACAGCCCCTATGAAAACTATAATTTAGGGCAATAGCCATCCAAACCCAGGGTCTGACACATGGCTCCACAGTGTTTTTCCAGTGTAAGAAATTCTTAAGTTCTTAATTGCAAATAGACTCTTTGATAGAACCACTTTATCCGACATCCCTGGTTTGCAAACAGTGACACTGGTATCGGCTGACGGATTAAAAAATAAAAACAAGCTAGTGAATTTAATTCTGATAAGGCAGATTTCAAGATGAGGCGTTTATTAGTTCAAAGCTCTGTTATTTCATTACTTTTTAAAAGAGGCAGTCATTGGCAGACAGTGCATCTTAGTCACTATCAAAAAACGCATATTTACAAAACAAGCTGATTTACCAGGTTAATTTTTGCAACCCTTTCACAACCGAGATTTTCACTTACCTGGTGGCAACCCTGTAAGTTTGATTCTCTCCCATAAGATGAGTATGAGCCCCTTTCTGTTTTACCTGCCAAGAGAAACAACAAAAACGGGTAAATTGTGTTTTTTTTTTCTTTAAAAATAAATCTCCTCCAGGTACCAGACATCTAATTCTCTTTCCCGATGATGTTTACATACGTAAAGTAGACACTACCAGCAATGTGTGCAAGCAAGAGAGGGAATAACACTTCCTCACTCTGGCTATGATATACTGGAAAAAAATAGCCTTCATTCCTATTCTTAGCCAAACTGCTCCACACTTCCAAAAACTGTCATTCCAATGGCCTCCACTTTCTCTAACAAGCAAATTGTCATTCCTTATTTTCACTTTCTTTCTCTCTCACAAAATTTAAACAATTTCATTTTTATTTACACAGCAGGCAAATTATCAATGTAATGACCCTAGCATAGTAATTCCCATTGATTATATTGACTCTTAATGGTGAGGCCAAAGCTAATCAATCACAGGATCTCCAGATGGTGAATCTAGCAAAGAAACTATTCAAAATTCCGAGTCTCTCTCTCTCTTACTCTCTCTAACTCCCTTTCGCAGGAGTAAATCCCATCATGATCAAGACGATGATGGCATTTACATTTGGAAGAGAGGTTTTCTGAAAAAATTGTGCACTCTGAACCCAAGTTCAGTTTCCACCGGTAGACCCAGCAAGACAAGGGATCACTGAATGTGAATGTTTTGTTCGAATTCTAAAAACCCTATTTTTATCTGCAGACTGTTCTATAGAGATGTATGGAGCCTCACATGCT
This sequence comes from Choloepus didactylus, assembly GCF_015220235.1. Lineage (NCBI taxonomy): Eukaryota > Metazoa > Chordata > Mammalia > Pilosa > Megalonychidae > Choloepus > Choloepus didactylus. The sequence continues at coordinate 24,977,150 of NC_051322.1, read as the reverse complement.
ATTTGGCCACATCTAAGCATAAAATAAAGCTGCTCATTTGTTTCTTTTCAAAGTATGCTTAGGCTTAATAATGAGCAGGGAAGAGAACAAAACCACATTATAAGAGATCTAACTAGTAGAGTTCAGCAAGTGACATATGAAGAGTCGTTACAGAAAACTGGTCCATGCCAGGTCATTAAAAAAGGACCAGTGAGAGAGCCAATGCCAGAACCCAACCCTGCCCCATCCAATACTGAAGGATACTTCTTGCTTTGAGATTACAGCTTTAAGATACACTGTATGTTACACTGAGGATGACACTAATCTTTTTTCCATTTGGGAAAATTCAAAACTAGTATTTTGGGGAACTGAATGGGTAACCCTCCTAAAGAATATAACACCCAAAGTTTTCCCCTCTCAACTCAAACTTAACAGAAACATTAAAAGTAGTAGTAGTCATTAAGTAGTATCTTTCAGGTCAATGGCAATGTTATTAGAGTGTGCCTTCTGCACACCACACAAAGAATGAAGCTCTAATAAAACTCACATCTAGTCAAAAGCTCACTTGTATCCAAGTCACTATATATAAAAGATAGAAGGTGATTTTCTCTGAAAGTCTATAAGAGTCAGAATTAACCCTCTCTCCCCCAATATTAACTTTTCTGCTGATTGCAATAAATCACAAACTTGGAAAAACACCCCCCTGCTCCCCATTTCTGGTATAGTGTTCAGTGCTAAGCATAAAATCCATGCCCTATCAGTTTCAATTCCACTGAAACAGGACATCATTTAACAGACTGCCAGTCTTGGAAGATCTAAGAGAATAATTTTCATTGTGTGAGGATTTTATATGGAAAGAAAAGATGCCTTCACCTGTGTATGCAGCAAAATGGCTCTTCAGACATATTTACTCTTCTGCGTAGGTCAAATTTAAGCACTTATGCTCCTTAACTTCTCTTTATTAATATTACTAACAGAAGAGACTCAACCTTTGTAAGCTACCAAATGACACATACCCTTCCTTAAGCTCTTGTATTCAAAAAAGCTTCAATACAATGACCACATAATTCACTGTGACCTGATATTCGGTTAACAACTGTATAGGTAGATAGGTAAGTAGGTAAATAGGTAGGTAGGAAATTAGAATTCGCACTGACTTCCTAGGAAATTGAACATCTAGTGTCCTGTTTTTGGTAATTTGTAAAAATTGAATTGTAAAATGCAGTCTGAGGAAGAAAGGCCATCTTTTTTATTCTCTAGAAGGAATTACTGAAGATATCTCTACAGAATCTCACCACCCAGTATTATTTCAAAACTCAAGTCCAGCACATAGAACTGGAGAGGAGTTTTATTACCTCGGGTACCTAAGTTGGGGCCACTCCTCCTAGTATTTTAAAGCTAGCAGATCAGTGCAAATAGTAAGAAGTTTAAAAAGAAAGAGAATAAGATGGGCAAGAGAGAAAAAGGAGAGAAAGACAAGAGAGAGAGTGGGATGGGGAAGAATAGGGGGTAGGCAGAGGAAGGCGGAGGCGGGACAGGAGAGGAGAAGCAAGTGAATTCGTGCTGCACAGAGTCCCCGAAGTGCCCCCGGCTGCCTGGACCCAGCATTCTTGACTATCATATCAGATACAGACTGCTTCATCTTAATTTTGGTTGTTAAAAAATATTTATCCAGATACAAAAATAAACCCACTGCAAATTACAAGTTGTCAGGGTTAAAAATCTACTCCTGTTTGTGTGGGGGAGGATAAGGGACCAGCATAGACATGAATCATTCTCAGTAATTTGAGTGTTTCCATGACATCAGTGGGCACTCGTCCAGGACTCTGTCGAAGTCTGTGAGGTACCAAAGAGGCAGCGCAGCCCGCAGGAGGCTGGGAGGTGCACTTTTTTTTTTTTCCCTAAGATTATGCTCCTTGTAAAGATTTCATCTGTAGCATCCACTTTTTACCATCAAATAGATGCTCTGGAGATCATGAGCGAACACATTTCATTCTGGTAGTGTAAGCCTTTAACTTTATTACATCTTTTTGTTCCCAAATTCAACCATAAATCTGTCCTCCGAGCCCAAACCCCTGTTTGGGAGCAAGATAATCAGGGACTGGGGATAAAACCCAAGAACCAAGAACCATCTAAATGTAACATATCTAGTCCTATCATTTTTTAATGATGAAAAGCAGCCATTTTTAAATGACACCCTGGTTTCTAGGAAAAAAAAAAATCTTTTGTGTAAACTGTCCATTAAAAATTAGCTTTGGTCTTGATGTTAATTTTCTGCTTAAAATTCACTGGAACATTTGTTTCAGATAATAAAATTTTCTAGAGTGTTGATAACATGTTTGGGTAGGATCAGTAAGTAACTATCTGTGCTCATGAACATAAAAGCTCCTAAATATCTGTGTTTACTCTATGTTAGGCATGGATTTTTGTCACTTGTACCAACTGACTGGCGTGGACAGCTTCTTTCCTCCTTTCCCCATTCTTCATCACCCAGCCCCGCCATCCCCACAAGCACAACAGAGCTTTGAAAGAGCTACAGATTCTATTTTTCCAATATTTAAAAGAGATAGCAGTGATGAACAAACCCAGCGCATTCACTGCGGAATTTTCGAGACAACCCTCTAGTACTAGAATGCGACAGCCGCTGCGGATATTTTTTGGCACAAAGACAATGGTGGCAGTGCCAAGCCCCATGGCTAAAACTACTCAAAAGAGGCATAAGGGTAGCATTAATCGCTCAAGTCTTTTACTGCATGGAGTACTGTTGTCCATATTTTAAAAACTAAAAGTACCCGTTAGTAACATTTGTTGTATGCCCATAAAGGGGGAGGGTGGGTTCTGAAATGTATACCAGAAACAAATCTTGTCAGGCATTTGATTCATTTTTATACCTAAAAGGACCAAATGTTAAATTTTGCTGCTGGTGACGATTTGCCGTGCATGAAACGAATGATATGACCTAATGGAGTACACTGAAGGCTGAATGAAAGCTATAGAGAGGATTTCATAAACTAAGTCGACATATTGGCTAAACAACTTTCTTCTCAAAAAATGATGTATACAAGGAACATGTAATACCATGTCACAATTTTTTAAATTAAACAAGTAAAATGCTGTAAATGAGCAGACACAACATCCGTCAATCAATCCTTCTAGAGACAAAGGAGATCAACACACAGCCCCTTCTCTAGAACAAAGTCGGCATCTATAGTGAACAAACAATCCAGAAGGTCAACATGTGTTTTGTCCAAACTGAACCAACCCATCAGTTGTTAAAACCTGTATTTAAATTTGATGATTAAAATAGCACCAATTGACAATAATAAAGGATTCGCTTGCTTCTTCTGTTGCCCTTGAAAAACTAAGGTAAGCAGAAAATATAAGCTACTTCTAGCTTTTTTATAAAGGCCATTAGTTTGGCTGATCTATTCAATAATCCTTTATTTTGCTTTCCCAAGAAGGGCAGGGAAAATTTTTTTCTAATTTTTATTTGGGAGGCAGTATGCTTAATAATAATCTAAAGAATTCCAAATTTGATATGTTATATTCTTACATTATTTACCATTTGACTTACATGTTTCTTTCCGACATATCCATGTTATCTTATCATAAGGGAAAGCCAAAGGGGCTGGTTGAGAATGAAAATATTACATGAAGGAAAAACGGCCTCATGAGTCCACTCAACTCCCATGGATATTTCCAAGTATCACCTTTGGTGTATAACCACATCTGGACACACATGGCAATTTTAAGTCGCATGGAAAGAGTCAGAGACAGTCAAGAACAACTTACCAATAAAACAATTTTTGGAGATACATTATGTCACAGACAATCCATAGGCAATTCCACTGGTGGCTGACCAGTAGGATAATAAATAACAGGGTCATGTTTCAGTTTCTAGGCTTTCATTCATAAAAGGCCATTTGAAAAATTACATATAAATGGTAGCTGTTTCACCCACCACTGCAACATTTGCACCTGTATGGCAAAATATACCAGTCTGTGGACAGCGTGGATGAAAAGCTATCTGATGCTGCAGGACAATACCAAGCAAGGCTGCTTCATTGTTAATCCTCATTCTGGGAACTGAAGAATGAGCCTTTTGTTCCCTGGCATCAGACTAGGGGGCTCATCATAAACATGTTCAACTCAGAATAAATCTCTATTCCCTTCCCCAACCCCAATCCACTTCTGGTTAACCTATTATTTTTTTTTTTGAATATTGAAAGAGCTACTTAATTAAACAATAACTAGACTTTTTAGTGGTTCTGACAACATGCATGAGGTTTTTATAGTCCTTTCGTCTTTTTCATGCCTGCTTTTCCTCCCCAGCCCAAGTAAGAATACTGAGTGCTTGTCATATATTGGCCATTATCTGAAGGGTTCTGTGTAAATTGATTTGTTCAATCTGCACCATAATCCTGGGGGTCAGGTAATATAAACACCATTTTACAGATGAGGAAACTGAGACCTAGAAAATTGCCCAGGGTCACATAGGTAGTGGGTGATAGAACCCCGGATTCAAACCCTCAGAGTTCAACTCTACAGGCTGTGCTCTTAGCACCAAGCTGGGCTGCTAGTATATAAACTCAGAAAAAAAAATTTATTGAAGAAATTAGAGGGCCAATACTGAAGAGTCTCAAATCCCAGAGCTCAAAACACTCATGAATTTGATATCAAATTAATGAAAGTGTCTTATAGGTGGTAGATAATTTACATTTACATGGTGTTTTATTCCTAAAAGGTCTCTAGGTGCTTTACAAATGAAATTCACAGAATTGGTGAAGTCTTCCAATAAACTGCAACCGTCTTTATGTTAACTCAAAGCAACTAATTAACAAAAAACATGGCAGAAAACTGCACTTCTATACATTCCCTACATGAAGATTATGACTTTGCATTAAAATAAGAGAAAAGGGAAAGTAACAATATAATTATAATATAGGACAGAGCAGCCTCTCCCACAAAGTATCTTCTGTGCAACAGTAACCCTACAACAGGCTCCAAAAAAACAAAAGGGATGTTACATAAAAAGATCTAGAAATCATTATAAGCTATCTATATCCTTCTCCCAGAAATTTACATTGGATCTTAGCATGTTAAGGCTCTGACAAGTCCTGCATGTGAAGCTATTTATTTACTTGGCTTTAATCCAGTGTTTCCTAAACTTATCTGAACACATATACCTGCCCCCATCTTTTTTGACTATTAATAAAAGTCCTGAAAAACTTTAGGAACTACTATTTTAAAACAACATAATGTTAAGTATGGTTTGTTTGTAATTTTCTATCAAATAAATAATGAGTTCAGAAACTGAATTTTAAGGTATCTAAATTGACCAAAAAAAAAAGATAGTTTTTAACTGCTTGTTCTCTGATGTCTCTATTGGTGCACACTTCTCAGAAAGAACAACATTTGTTGTTTTAGGTAGGTGGTCAACTTTCATTTTCCCTGATCCCAGTTTGGAGATGGGAGTCTGGGTTTGCAGGAAAGCAGGAGTTGACATTATTCTTCTTATTTCTAAAATTCAGAGATGAGCACTGGTTCTCTCCTACAGAATCTTATTGTACCAGGACAACTCTCTCTTCAACCACAGGCATTAAAACAGCCCACAAAATTCAAGATAAACTCCATGCTAAAAGAATTACAACTCAATTAACTCAGGCAAATAAACTAGTCATTCCATAGCCTAGAAAATCTTTCCTTCTTCCCCTTCTTCCTAAAATGAGACAGAAATTGAAATAGAAAGAAGGAGAGTGAGGGGCAGGTGACCAGACATACAGTTTGTAGCAAGGGATAACGGGAAATAGGAGGCTAGCTGTTATTCTGGAATATACTGGCATTAACCTTCTCTTTCATTGCTGTTTTTTAAGTCACAAAAATAGAATACTGCAGTAATGGTCTATATCTCTGATCTCGTTAGAAAATTATGAGTTTCGGCTGCCTTTCATCACTGATGCCCCTCACCTTGCAGAGGCACGGCACTGCCATCAAAACAGCGGGTCTACTGAACCCCTGATGTGCTGACTATCTTGAGGCACCATCAAAACTCTTTACTTTAGGAGACTATATGAATCTATATTCAATTCTATACTGAATATATAAGCTAGCACTTGTAAAGCACTTTACAGCATGCAGAGTAATTCAACTTACATTATTTAACACAACCCACCCAAAGAACTCATTAGAAGGAGATCTCTATTTTTAGAGATGAGGTCACTAATATTCAGAAGGGGCAAGTGGCTTATACAGACATAAAGGTTATACATATATTTAGAGATGACGCTAGAATATAAACTTCCAACCCCATTGCCAAAACTCTTTCTACAACACACCACCTCCTTTTGGGGTATTCTAGATGCATTATCAATATTTACTGGGGTTTAGCAAACATTATTCCTCTTGTCTCGTCACGACCACAACCTCCCCTAAAATAATTTTAATTCAATTCATAGCAAGTCAAAGAAGAATTCTCAAGGCCTTTGATGGATGAAAACGTTCTAATTGATAAACATTTTGAGTGAACAACCTCTGGGTATACCAAAAACCACTTCCCACTGCAGAAGAAAAACAGTGCCTTAAATTATCTCGTGTGCCCTGGATAATAACAGTCAAAATAATCCCCTCACTCAGTGTCATACTTAGGAGAGGTGCACACACCATCAAATTAAAGCACATGAATTTTGTGCTTTCTTTTCCAAATGCAGGAAAATCTTTCATTGAAAATAGCACTAATTCCACGGAGTGTGCAATTAATCAACATAATCATGGGGATAACTTAGCTGTTTGGGGAGGTATGTCAAATAACTCTTTAAGGCCACTGAAGTACCACTTGAGCCACAGGGTAATGATTTTCTGAATCAGCAATGTGTTCAAGGGTACCCCAGAGACTTGAAGTCCAAAGGGCAGCCCCGAAATCACTCAACTTGCTTCTGATGGGTAACTTACCACTGGCTGTAAGTGAATAATATCTTAATAAAACTGCCTATTCTATTTTATATTTTTTTACTCCAGTTTGTGTCTATAATGATTGGGTCTAATAACCAAGGCAGTTAATGACATGTGTGACCTCTGACGAAACAATGCATGCATCTGAAAGTCCATTATTTATTCAAAAAAGCATAACCATTTTCATATGAAAACGAAAAGGCTCATCTTGCCATACATACTAAAGGTATCGAAGATGGCAGAAATAAAATATTTTCACTGTATCATAGGCAAAAAGGAGGAAGCAGGATGGGCATGGGAAAAAGTAATTCTCCAAAATTTAATTCTAAGCCTAATAAACCCTGCTGCTTCTGAGAACCAACCGGAAGACTTTGCTTAAAAACAGATTCCTGGGCTCTGTAGCCCAAGATATTCGGACTCAGTAGAATGGGTTCTGGCATTCTCTCCCTCTTATATTCTTTTAAATAAAATTCCACTGGTTATTCTGACAAGCCAGGAATAAGAATAACCAATTTAAGTGACAGGCACAGCTCTTTAAGAAAGTTACATTAGATGAGACTCCAATAAACCCTGTAACTTGGTAGGTAACAAAAACAAAAACAAAAACAAAAACAGATTACTACTTGATTCAACCTATTAATGGGATTTTCAAAAAGACAAAATTGTTGATCCTCTATGGCCTTTCAGACAACTGCATTTCATGGATTAGAGAAACCTTTTTTGTTGGCAGTCTGCGGGCCTTCAAATTTGTTCATCTCCACTAATAAAGACTGGCTGCTTTAAAGAAATTAATTTCATGTTACCAGGTAGTTTCCTCTCATAAGCAACTGTTATCCCCCTAAATGAGTGTCCTGGAGGTAGAAGGCTGCTACTCTTACTCAGAAGCACTGATCTGCTCTGCTCTGAAGGCACCTCTGGTCATTTCTAGGATTCCAAGAACAGAAGTCACTTGCAGAATCCATGTTCAAACTCTAACAAATCTTACTAGTTTGTTAACCTAACAGGTCCTTCCACCCATGTATTGTCTTTTGTCTGTGCTCTACTGAAGGTGTTATTACAACTCCATGCAGAGGGCGAGAACACGGACCTTTGATTCTTTTGGAGGAGGCTTGTGCTATTTCTGACTGGATCCAGGCAAGACACCATTATATCAGTAAAAACTGGGTGCCTGACTAAATTTTTTGGTAAGCTATCAACAAATTTTAAGAAAATCAGCAGCCATATTTCACCACACAAATCACCTTCACCTTATTTGCTGATAATTAAACTGTATATTCAAATGAAGTATTAGTAAATGTAAAAAATAATGATAAACCTCTGAATAAAGCACAGTGGGACAGAAAACAGAGGGAACATTTTGGGTTAGGCTTGTTAAAAAGAGTGTCTATAAGGAAAATTACATATTTCAGCACTGTGGATGTAGGCGATGGCCTCAATTTTTCAAGCTGAGTTTACAACTATGAGAATATAACAATTATAATCTCTTAAACTACGTGCACTTGGTATGATACTCAAGACTGAACAAAAGTAAAGGGGCTGGGAGGGAGATCATGAAGATTTTCTATATAGTATATACAGATGTATAAGACATACACATACTGCACACGCACACACATATATGTAACATGCTTACTCCCAGACAGAAGACAATTCAAAAGTCACTTATATATGTATCGGTAACATATTAAATGATCTTTTCTCTTGCCTTAGTACTGAATTACAATTGGTCTTTATTCCTTACATATACACTACTGAGAAGTTGGGGGAAAACAGTCTAGAATTCAAAATACATTTCAGAAAATGTGAAGAGAAGACTGTTAACCATTGGAAGATTGCTAACCATTAGACTTATAGATTTACAGAAAAATGATGCATTTTGAGCCAAGCCTACTCTTCAAGATCAACTTGAAAAGAATGGGTCCTAAACAATCCCACTGTTAGATAAACAGGATCAAAACTACTGGAGGCTGACCACTCTGGTACAAGTTACTGTTAAAGGAAGGTGATGGGTCACAGATAAAATTACACCAACCACCGAGTCCCACACTGTGATACTTAAGACAAAACACTTCTCAATTACTGACTATATGAGCATAATTAACTCAAGTGAGGAAGGAAGAGGAGAGGCAGAGGAAGGGTGATCACGGAGAAGAAAGGGAAGGAGAAAGGGGAAGAGGGGAAGGGGGTGGTTAAAAAAATGACCTCATCCTAGCAAAAGCATGCAAAAAAAAATAAAATACATTACATGCAATATATGTTTACAGATGGCAATTTTCTATTCTGAAACTTACAAAAAAAGTCATCTGAATAGTAATGTAAGAGCTTCAAAAAATACAAGCCATGGAAATAAAACATTTGTTTGGTACTTTCTGTGTCCCATGTGCTGGAGGCTAGGGAGACAATCATGGACACTAGTTTAAATGTTCGAAATACTAGGGAGTAAGCACAATAATACGCACCACTAAGGGTGTAATAGTAATAAAGAGGAAAAGCACCTAACACAACCTCACTGAGGATAAAGGTGGATCAGGAAAGATATGAATATGATATTCCCTGCAAGATGTCATTATAACATATTTAATGGGCACTCATTTGTTAGAATGCAATTTGTAGTCACTTGACAATGTTAAATAAATCAAAATAAAAAAACTGAAACTAATGTGACTTACGCGAAAGAAATTTCAAGGTAACTGGAACCTAAAATTGGAAAGATGGAAAACTGACAAAAACATACCTGACATTTTTTTCCCTTCCCTAGCCCTGAGGTCTTTGATCACTGCATGTTTGGGATAGTTGCCTTGGGAGTTCAGCTGGGTTTTGGTTATGTATTAAGAGATATTTGCAATGTTAGACAAAAGAACTGCAAAGGTCTAAACTGAGATAAAAGAACTATAAAGGTCTAAACTGTCCTCTACATGCAAATAATGAAAAATTCATTTACTCAGTCATTTCATTTCAGAGCGTAAATTTAATGGTTATCCAGAATTTGATGGAAACTGTCAACAAAGATTGCTCATATCTTTAAGACATGTTCATTAGACAGAGCCCTTGTCCCTGCTACCAGGATCCATGGATACTCTCAACCCAAGCAATGGCAGAGGGCAGGGGTGCTCCCTCTGAAAATGCCCTTTTGTCTATTTTAATCCGGTCACCTGGGGGTAAGGAGACCATTAGCAAATTTGTTCCTTTAACATCTCACACTCTACTGACAACAATCCAAAACAAAACAAAACAAAAAGTCCCCCTCAAACAACCACTTCCAACGTCGGCTGAGGATAGCTTAAACTGGTCTGCAAGGACCCCAAAAAAGCCTTTATAAAACATTAAAATGTAATATACACTCATTTTCCTTGGCAAAGCATATGAAAACTGTCAATCCTAATGGGGAGTTCTCTGCTAGGGATTACCTACCACATCCATTACAACAGTCATATTTCAAAACTTCAATAGTTTATCCCTTTTAAGTTCCATTCTCAACTAGACAAGAACTCCTCTTAAGTGTCATAGAGCCAAGAAGAACAAAAAAGCAATGAAAATACAATTAATGGTAACATGAAATCAACTACTTAAAACTTCAGGAGTGGCATATACTATACCTATTGTCTGAACTGTATCAAGTCAGTTTCGCAAAAACAAACCAAAGAGTGTATATATTTAACAATACCAGCCTTTATTGCCACATAAAAATAAACTGCAATACTCAGTATTAAGCTACAACTCTATTAATAATTGCAAATATCTAATTTGTTGTGTAAAATTGCAACCAAAATCAAAATAAAAACAAAACAAAACAAAACAAAAAACCAACCTGAAATGTAAAAGAAATTAAGAACCATGCACACCCCAAGGAGCATCCCGTCAGTTCAGATCTGAGCAGCCAGCAGAGGGCACGCATGCCCCAATGAGAACTGGCTATGGTTAGGCACTCCCCAAACTCATTCAGCACTAAACCTGACCAAAATTTGAATACAAGGGGTTGGGGGGTGGGGTAGAGATCATATCAATGGCATTAATAAAGCTAATGTGCTCAGTTTAAGATTAATAAGAAACGTATTCGAAAGCACAAGTACCAACTTTAACAAAGATTTCTTAGCTGCTTCTTGGAAAGTTTTTCATTATAAAGAAATAATTCTTTATAAGTGAGTGTACGTCAGTTTTCAAGCCACTGTAGTTTTTATAGTCCTATACCAGGAATTATCTATAGCACATGAATTTGCAGAAGTAAGGTCACTGAATTTCTAACACATAAAAATACATATTTCTGTGAGTACATTAAACTACCCTTTGCAAATACAGAGTCTCTTTTAAATGTGTGAATTTCCATGTGTCATATACAAATCTATTAATTTTTGCAAACGTAGGGCAATCAAATATATACCATTTTGTGGTTAAATTAAGATTCATACGTTACTTATTTTCCACTGGTTTGTGCTTGATTTATTATTGTAAGTTATCTATTCTGGAGGTCTCTGTATTATAACATTTGCTTTGGGGATAGAGCAGGTTGTATCGAATAGCACCTTGCAGCTAAGAATGCACGTTACGTATAGATGTGGCACTGTTTATGCTTTCAAGAAAGTTTTCCTATAAATGCAAAAGTAAAGAATTCCTGTTAGTGCTTTCTAAGTTTGTGATTTCAGAAACACTAAAACAAATTGAAAAGAAAAAAAAAAAGTAAGCATCTTAAGAAAGCATCAAATTATAATCAATATCAACTAATATTATTTACTTCTACAGATAAAGAATAAATAATCCACAGGATGTTCCATTTCTAATTTCAAAGAGGTCAGAATATAAGGGAGGTTTTCACGTAAGTTTCAAGATTGAAAGCATGGAAGAATAATTAACTGCCACTTGTCCATCCACATAAACGATCATTTAACCTTAACTGTACTCACCAAACAAAAACAATGAAGCCACATAACATCTCCATCAGGTGATCTTTTAACATTCTCATAGATTTGAGAGATGAACTTAATTTACAGTACCTACAAACCAGGTGGTTTATATGTAGGTCACAATAAATAAACTCATGCTTTGGCCGATATTGCTACACTGTTTCTGCATAAGTTAAAATGACGATATTTTATTATTGCTAAACACTCAATTCTGAAATGCTTGCACAATCTGTTAAGTCCAGGCAAATTTAAATGATTCTGACATGCAGCCTGCTAAGGCCAGTGACAGGGATAATGCCTCTTTACGTGGGTAAAATTTTGTGACATACAGGTCACTCTCTTAAGGGGAATCAACTGTGTGTCTCTTCTTTGCATTTCCACCACAATCCTTCATCCTGCAGCCTGGAGCTGAGAGTGAAATGCAAGAAAGGAGCCGAGTGCTCAAAGCAAAAATCTGCTTCCAGGACAATCCATTATATCTGACAAGTTAAATGTTCCATGGTAGGCCATATGGCATCAGAGCAGGCCCGACGATGGAAGAGGGGAACTCAGCAAATGCATCACAATTAAGCAGTTTGGCTACAGACTTTACTTTGAATTACTTTATTTTTTTATTAAATTTTAAATGCTGTCCCCCAAATTCTCAACTGAATCTCTTTTATAAGACCATTTTTAAAGTGGGTCCACAATTTATTTTGTCATCTCATGACTATGGGTACTGAAATCTAAAGGTTAAGGCAGACATATCATTTTTATCACATGGAGATTCAAAGAGGATGACCTGTAACCTCATTAAAAAAAAATAGACAAACAATATGTAGCCCTATCTGTTCACTAGATTAGAATATTTAAATGAAACTGGTATTTAGACTGGAACACTTAAATGAAACCTGATCAGAACATTAAATGAAACTAGTTTTCATTCTAAGTCTGAAAAATTTCAAAAGCTATACAGTCAAAACTGGCATATGCTGGTTGAATTAACTGAAGACTATTCAATTGAATTTATCTCCTCCTAACATGTGACCAACAAGGAACTCTGCACACTCCTACTAATACCATGTCCCAGAAGCTAGTCTGATAAATTCTAAGCTCTCTAAGACACTCACATTATTAAAACCTGGTTGTCCATAATAAATATTTGTTGTTAGTGATAATGCAATGTAAACAATATTTGTACTATAATCAAGGTACACACTTATTACAGAAAGCGAGAGGAAAATTAAATTAATGAAATGACCAAAATATTTATCATTATACCATGGTTTACCATTAGACCATTTGTTTAAATAAAGAAAGCAAGTGTTTTTATTTCTCCAGAAGAGTCCTTGGGAGAGAGAACTGATGTGTAATAAAAACTGAAAAAGTCTTCTACAGAAGTGTCCAAACTCATCTGATCCAGTGTCAAACAGCAATTTTATCAACTCCCTCACCTGATAGGGATGACAGCATTCTTAAGCAAATTATTTTTTCAATATATAAATTGTCATGGATAGGTTTTTCTAAACAATGATGATTATCGCTTTAGTATTCCACACTGGTTTGCAAACATGAAATTCACAATGATTAGAGAAATGTGCACACATCCTTCCAAAAGAGAAGACACAAAGACTCATTTCCGTAAACTATTTTCACTCTCCATTTCTCCAGAGGCTCACTATTTCTCTCAAATGCACCGCTTCTGCCTTAATTAAGAATAACATTTTTTCAAAGAGCATATGCAGATATTCTAAAAAAAATGGGTTATTTTGCTTCATGTTTAAAATCATGAACACATTTATTTTCTGGTGGTCCTAAAGTCGCTTGTTAATAATCTAATGTAATCTTATATTTACACCTCCCTTAAATTTGAATATGAGACGATTTATTCAATTATGAAGGTGGCATGGGGTTACGACTTGGTAATTTATATTCTGCATTAAGAATCAACTGTTACAGCACTCTACATTTTATCAAGTGCTTTCGCATACATGCCCTTATACGCTTCATCATAATCCTGTTAGGTAGGTTTCATAACTATTATCATTAATACATTCATCCTATATGTAAAGAAAAAAGGAATCTCAGAGAGGTTAATTTATTTGCCCGCAGGCACACAGCGAGGAAGCAGATGAGCCAAGTCTTTGACCCAAGTCTACCTATAATATCAGCCTTAAGCTGTCATGTCATACCAAACGTTACTTGGGGAAGTATGAGCATACAAAAGTCTGACTTTCAAAAAAATCTACAGGCAATTATTACTTCTAGATGCAAGTGTATATATTATACCTCTTCTTATTTAATTAAAGAAGTCTCTTTTTCTCTGATATTGTGACAGAGCTCAGTTTGATAAAGGAGACTGAATTCTTCACTTGGGTTTTCTAGGAGGAATGAACACAAACCCCAACACACAATAACACTTACGTATGCACAAACACACACACATTTATAAAATGTAACCACACACACCACAGCACCAACAGAGTGTACTGGGCCACTGTGTACTGTAGATCCTATTTCTGTGTATCCAGATCCACATTTTTATTACTAATTAAATGTCCAGATGGTAAAATAACACCTGATCCGAGGGGCTTTTAGGTACAGTAATTGTCAACGCTCAACTCCTACATTGTTAACAAACTGGAAAAATTGGCCTGAACTGAGTTTTATATGTACTGTTTCCAAACCATACAATGAAATGCAGTTAAAACTTGATGATTTGAACATGAAAATCTCCACATGAAACACTTTACAAGAAAAAAAGGGAATGATCTGCCATTCAAATCATTAATATGAAAAGAAAGAAGGAATGTGGCATTATAGTAACACAATTGTGTATTATGGGGAAAAAATCCATAAGAGCTAATCAACATTCCATCATTTTGTGAGGCCCTTTCTCTACATCTCTTGCTTTGCAGATACACAGAATCACAACCAGTTAGTTTTTAAATACATCTGTGTCTTTGAAATTGTTTTGCATTTCATACTATATATATTTGGAAGGCTTTAACCACAAAGCAAAACACGTATTATCTTTTAAGTTTTTCGAAAACATGGATTCCCTGTATGTCCTTGGAAATTCAGGTTAGGTCCTGGCTCATAAATGACATACTTTAGGAAATCACAAATATATTTTAAATATTTAAGCAATTATTTCCTAATCCTAAGTGGATTCTTTTTCTCAAGCAAACATTTTTGCAAATATTTAGGCTGCTTTGATACGCAAATGTTCTCGCAAACATTTCCACAAGCCAGCCACTGAAATCGCTCCACAGACCCCAACCAATGGGAAAGTTTGCAAGGGAAATATGAGAAGCAACTGGATGAGAATACTGGCAGGGACACTGGCTTCACTGCCCACAAACAAATGTTGATTTTGTTGTAATATCTGAAACAAAACCTTTGGATATTTCAATGAAACAACTACTTTAAAATTCTCAGTCATGGAATTTTGATTCAATAATTTCTGGGGAAGGTAAAACTGATCACCCACAGATTTCCTATTTCAGAGTTCAATAACCCTAGTGAATGTGGCTTGCTGCTGGACAGGGAAAATCCCACCACACACATAGATACGAACACACATACATGCATACATAAATATTCAAAATGTGCAAAACAAGAAACAGAAAAAGCAACAAGCAATGGCACAATGAGGGTCCCAAGTCTTAACAAGTATAATAGTAGTACAGTACTTTCAAAAATGTTCTCCCAGGAGAATAAGCCAGGGGAGAAGTTGCATCTAGAGTCATTTTTACTTTGTAAATAACTCAAGAAATAATTCATGCAACTGAAGGTTTTCTAGAAATAAAAACAAGAAGGCAGGATTCAAAACTATATTGTAAATACAGTATGATTACAAGTAACACAAGTAAAAACAATCTCCAATACTCCCTTCTCTCTTCCAAACCCTAATCAGAAAAACTTCTGAAAATGTGTTTTGGGAAATAATGTGATTGCTGATAACTGGTCAACAAGTTATTTTAAACTATTTCCCCAGTTCACTCAATCACAAAAAAACCACTCATGGCTGACCACGGTGAAAATAAGACCAATTTTTCAGGATTTCATCAGCTAATACCATGCCAGGCATTACTTAGGAACATACGATAAGTATACATTTGTGAATTTGATGGGAGGAGAAAACTAACAGTGAATTTATCAAAGCTAGTGGAACGTTTAGCTTATAAAATTAAAATGATCTGCTTCTCAACGACTAACCTGCTGATCGACACTTGTTTCTTCATTTCTGCCACTGCATCCTCAATTACACATATTAGAAGTGGTCAAAGATTTCATAAGATGTGGTTTTGACAATAGCAGCAAAGCGCCTAAAGCCACAGATTTTAATTGAGCCCAAAATACAGATTTGGGGGAAAAAAGAACCAATCACAGCAGGAAGCGCTTAAAAAGAAAGGAAAAAAAAAAAAAAGGAAACATTATCTTGAGCAGTTATCCTGCACTTAGTTGTAGTATATGAAAAGAAAGTAAAAAAGCTCTATAAAATGTCAGAATTAACCCATCGTTTCAGATTGCTTACAGGTGAAATTCAACCATCTGGATGGGCAGTTTGCCCGCATAAAAAAAGAAGTAAATTAAAAGAAAAAGTAGAGCGATCTTATGCCTGCTATTTTAGCACAATAACATTTCAAAGGAAACAAGAGAGAGCCACCTAAATCTCCAGACACACATGCATTTACACACAGGCACGTGTACACACACATACACACAAACATGTTCATGTACAAAGTGACAAATCAGAAGTTGGAAAAAGCAAGGAATTGAAATAAAATTGTTTCTTGGACCTCTGACAGATGAATGTGGAATAAAAATAAAGTCATTCTTTATCACATGATGGAGAAAAAAAGTTTTGCTTTAAAGTACTCACTAAATAACTGATGATACTCTTTATTTTGCCTAAAAAAATACTTTTTATTTTACCTAAAAAATAAGATCTAGCATATCAAAGTTTGTATCGCCCTGTCACAAAACATAGTTATATTCTTTATTTATGCTGGGCTAGCAACTTTGGGAATTACAACTTAATTTAAAATAAACAGGAAATTGTATCTTAAGAACTCCCAGAGGTTTTTTTATACCACTGGAGAGTGGAAATGCTAATATATTTTATAATTTATAAAGAAATATACGTTATTCTCTTTTTTTCTTAATCCCTATACAAAACTTTTTTTAAAAAATCTGCCTCAGAAGAAAGATCTATTCTAATGTAATTATTTTTTAAACTTAAAGATAAAATCTGAAATCAGGTCAGAAATCTGTTGAGGTTTTTCTTCCTAACTTAAGAGTCAGACAAAAGTTTCAAACTAACTTTAGGCTACTATGACAAAGCATGGTACAAGGCTGGCACCAAATGACAATTTACCAATCTAAAGTTCCACATTTTGAAAGAAACACATGGAGGGTTTATAAATTAATTGCTCTCTGTACTGAAAACGTGTCCATCTCTGTTCTAGGGTTTCTGGGTCTCCATTTTGATTGTGTAGTGTCTCTTAAAATTACCTTTGAAGCACAACACTAAACCAGAAGTGTTGAGTGAGAGAATTATGGGCACATTCTCAAACTCTGAAACTAAACCACAAAGAGAATAGATTAAAAAGGAAAAGCACTAAAAACAGCCACCATCAAAACAAAAAACAAAAACCAGAACCCACCCTGAATAGAGAAATAGAATACTTGCTTTTCTTTCGACCTTATGGGTAGCACACCGAGGGAGGCACCAGAAGATCTAAGCACAAATACGTGACGAAGAGTCGCCAAAAAGCATGTGGATGAATAAACTGTTGTGGCGTAAATTTGCCAGCTAGAGGACAGAACACAACACGCTGGGGCTTGGCTGTCCTAACATGTTTTACTATGTAAATTTAAATAGTCTCTAAAGGGAAAAAGAAGTAAAAAGGTAGAGGGTTCTTTTTCAATATTCCAAAAAGAAGTTTGCCTGAAATTCTCTTACGTGGGTCACAAATAAAAGTACGTTTATTTCTACTCGTTTTTTAAAAAGGGAAACTAGTTCTTAGGCTAAGCCTCATCACATGTTTCCTATGATGGAAATTTAGGGGGGTGGTTTAAAGAGTTAAAGACTCCCTACCATTAATTTGCATCTGGTGCTTTTAGTGTGTGTGTGTGTTTTTTTCTTCCCTGAAAAGTTGGCAGAGCCGCCGATTTTCCATAATGCAAGCATTTGGGAATTGTGAGCGGAATGAAACCGATCCAATCTCCTGACTGCGACATGAATTTTCATTAATTACAACCTTGTCAGCAAAAGCATTATCAAAGCTGAATATGAAAATGCTAATGAGTCCTCATTTGCATATTTTTCTTTGTTGGAATGTCATTAATTATTACATTTTATGATGATGAATGCAGCTGTCGAAGCTCTCCGATGCATAATTAGCCATCAGAATGCCAGGAGCCGATCAGCATTTTTGGGTGAAAAAAAACAAATTTCACTTCCACTCTCCCCCCATCCCAACACCACCAAACACACACACACACACACACACACACACACACACGCACACACCGGCACACACATGCATGCACTCACACAGCCTTGATGACGACAGTCCTGAGGTTGGACTTTGGGAAAGTTGAAAGAGGGTGGAAGGCTGGGTTACAGGGAATTTATTTTTGCTTTAAAATTATTTTGTTTTTAGCCGTTAATGGTCTTATACAATAGAAGCAGCTCTTAATAAAAAAAAAAAATCGTTATTCCAGCTTAATTAATGCCACGCTTAATTATAACACCATGATGTCAGCGGTTTTAATTAAGTATTGGCTCTGTTACAAAAAAGAAAAAAAAATTCCTCTCTTCAGTAAGAGTCACAATACGCAGATTTGTGCAAATCATTTCTCCAATTTTTTGGTCTTCCATGGTTCATGAACTATTCAGATATTAACACAGGCAGCATTAAAACCCCATGCACACACGTGTGCACAGGAGGGCACACACACCACCACACACACACACACACACACATCAAGTAGAGGGGAAAAACCTACTTTCCGACTACATTACTGGGATAGACTTTAGAGCTTACCTACTTGACCACTTTTTTGAGCTAAGTGTAAGTGAAGATGACAAAACATAGCTCATCCTCTCTCAGCCGCTGGGAACGGTGTTTATAAGTAAAAAAAGAAAAACAACACAGAGCAGATGGGACCATTACACATGACCAAACCAATCAATCACAGATGAAGGGCCCAGGTGCAGCGCAGCCGTGCAACAACGCACCATTTCACAGTCTGTCAGACACACACACACGGTCGTCCATGAGTGACCCTCCTCGGCTCCCCCCGGACCTCATCTGGAGCGCTGCGCCCCTCTCGCCTGCCTACGCTCCAACTGACGTCTTCATAATCGCCCTGTCTTTCTATCTGCCTTGGCTCCCGTGAAGAGAGGAGGATGGAAGGGGTGGTGGGTGGGAGGTGTGGGGTGGTGGGGTGTAGATAAGGACAGGGGCCCACATCATTGTCACTTATGAGGAGCCCAGCCTTCTTCCTTCTGCCACCCCCGTGGCCCCTCCCCCCAAATCACCATCACAATCACTTCTCTCACCATCATGAAGCTCATTAATTTTTAAGGGTGACTGCCTGTTTGCAGCACCCCAACTGTCTGCCACTGGACATAGAAATTTTGTTTCTGAGTTTCTTGCCTGTGAGAAAGAGATGCGTGTAACTTAGCAAAGCCACAATTAGATAGAAATATTGGAAATCAATTAACTGAAAGTGATTGACAGTACTTTGCATGGCCCCTCAAAATTGCTTAAAATGAAACCCTGGTTACCCAAAAGCCTCAGAGGAGTCAACTCTGTCTCAACATTTTTGAGTCTTATACAATTTCAGTGGCCTTTGGACTCCTGTGTCACAGACTCATCCAAGGATCCCTGAACCCAAATGAAATTGTATATTTGCAAGGGTCGCAAGGTTAGACTGGCAACATAACAGAAATATCAAGTCAAACGCAAACACTTGAGGATAAGATCCAGGCCTTAAACTCAGCATTCCTAATTCACAACTTAACTGTATGGTGGCGTTCAGTTTTTCATTCCTTTAAAAGAATAAAATTAAAAACTCAGGGCAAGGGTGTGGTAGAGGGGAAGAAAGTCATCAACAGAAGGGAATGACAATGCACAGCTTTGTAGTCCACCTATGACATTTGAAAAAAGTCTTACCATATTGCAATAAAAAAAAGAACAAGATTAGTTTTATTGATCCAGTGAATTTTTTAAGCACGCACACTCCCTTAAGCCTAGGTCATTTATAACAAAGTTTTTGAGATTTTTTGATACAGCGAAACTATAAAGAATCAGCTCTACTGACTCAAAGTCTTGAAAGTGAATACTTTGCTCAAGTCTTGGGAGATGATTACTCATCCAAACAGTGAGTGAATGTGCTCGACCATTTATAATTTGTTTTGCCCATGTGGAGATGAGAAGGAGTTTAGGAAAACATTCAAACCCTACACAGAATAACTATATGATTGCAAAATAGCTTAAAGAATTTATGTCACAAAATGCTCATGACATTTTAGGCTTTCCTGGGAAATTTATACTAAGAACAAAGGAAAATTAGTAAAAACAGACCTTCCAACCCAGCCTCTGTGAGGTTAGTATCATTTATGTGCCATTTCATGTAGTTGGTACAAAAATATAATTTAAAAGTAATAATGAAAAGCTAACTTGGGTGAGAAAGTGCCCTACCTAAAATCTGCATGCCTCTCATTAACCAGCAAAGGCAATGTTACAGAACACCAGGCAGACTGGATTCACTGAAATGAAAGCACTGTCTGTTAACATGGGCCCTACCATCAATTCAAACATGTTCTCAAAATTGTTTGATGATGCACTTGTTTTGGGTTACTTTTTTTTCTTTTCAGAATTCAGTATGCTTTCCCTCTCTTTACCAATGGATTTGTCTTTTGGAAAATTTTAAAAATTGACATAATTATGAACTTTGTTTCCCAACGTGTCCTATAAATTGTATGCTCAGTTCTTGTTAACAACGAACCTCATCTGTGAAGCCTACAAGAAAAACAGAGAGCATATTTATTAAAATCTCCCATGGCTATGGAGAAAGGATTACCTTGTGTTTTGAATGTGTATTTTTTTTTTTTCTCAAGGAACAGACTCTACACATTTACATTAATAAATTTCTATTTTCTAGCTCAACAGAAATTGCAGTACAAAAAGCAGATGTGTATGTTGGATTCTTTGAAATTAAATTTCCAAAAGCAGAGACTATTCTAGCTCAAGATCAAAGGAACTAAAAAGGAACTAAAACATGATCTCCTCCCCCTTCCAATATAATTACAGAGATTTCATTTCTTTTGTTACAATGAGCACAACAGGTAAATCTTAAACCTGAAGGATAATGATCAGGTGCTACAGCTCAGCTTTGCTGGGTTGCTGAGAATCGCTCTGCTCAGTGCCCCTGCTGCTTAAACTACCGCTCTACAGGAAGATGGGAAATGCCTAATGCTCATCTCTACTTTATTCTTGGAGATTTGTTTCCTTTTTGACACTGAGACTATGCAGACTAGATGTGAGGTGGACACAAGCCCTTCCACAACAGACTTCTTGTAAAGCAGGAACATCCCCATTCTAAAATACCCATCAAGGAAAAAAAATCACACTCTCAATGTGTCTTTCATTAACAGGCTACCTCAAAACCCTTTTGGAAGTCGATGGGGTATAAATAATAAATAAATGAGAAGTGATACTGTTATAAAATGTCATATCCTAGCAGTCCTGTGAAAGGACAAGGCCCTGGGGAGAGAGAAGAAAGAGATGCAACCGCAGAGTCATCCAAAACTGAGATTCGAAAGAAAATCTGTTCCACTTAGAGTGATTACCGTGATCAATTTCTTTGGGGAATACAGGTAGAGAGAGAATAGAATTTTATGTCAAAACCCACAAAAACAGAGAACTTTGGGAGAGAAAACCCTCTAGGCTTAAACAGCCTTGAGAGTGGCTGCATTCTACATATGTATTTCCATCTCCCTTTTAAAATTCATGGTACCTCATTTCATCCTTTGCTGCCCATAGGCATCTGTTCCCCTCTAATTATTTGCCATTTAGAAAAATTCTGCTTAAATTCTTTGGGCATCTGTCCCTTGCTTAGTGTATATTTGTGAGGCTTAAACACGATGCTTGATATTAGAACAGCCTTGCATATAAGCACACTTTCCCATCCCAGAAAAATGTTTCAATAGACCATTCTCCCACCCAAAAGTTATACTCAAAGTAAATTTGATATTACTATTATTTTATAATACATATGTCCTCTATAAACATCTCTCTCTTGCGAGCATGTGTGCGCACACACACACACACACACACTCACACACACCTCAAAGATTTGGCTGTTGGTTAAACAAATTTTCTAGCATCTCTCCAAACCAGTATCTTTCCAATAAAAAAGCCATTTATAATGCTTTTTTCCCCCAAAAATAGATTTAATAGTCTTTCCTTTTCAGTAGCTTAAGTCTTCACGTTTCTGAATTATTTTTTGCTATTCTCTGAAATAGAGTATAATTATTTTGCATGGAAATATCCTTATTTCAAGGAAATCCTCTCTACAGAATACAGGAAGAAAAACTTGAAAATTAAGACATAGGTTAGTAGCATTAGAAAACCAAAATCAAACAGGTGTATTTCTTTCCTACATCTCTTCCACGCTTCCTTCCTTCTCCTTGACCATTCCTTCATTCTTCCATCCTTCTCTCCTCCCTCCTTCCAGAACCCCTCCTTTAAAGACGAGGCACTGAATGAGGGAAAAGCATTGGATTGGGAGCATAGAAAACTGGCTTCTAAACTTTGTTTACCAATAACTAGGTGTATGAACCTCCATTTCCTCATCTAAATTGGAGTAAATGATCCCTAGGGACCTTTAAGGAATGATTCCTACTAATAATAATAATATTAATAATGATGATAATAATAAATATTTACTCTGTTCCAGACACTTCGCAGTGCAGTGGGTGATTAAGAGTGTGGACACTGGAGACAAACTGCCTGGGTTTGAATTCTAGATCCACTCACCCACCTACTACCAATCCCCTCCCACCGACCCCACAGGGAAATGATGACGCTAGCAAGTTACTGAGTATCTTGGTGCTGCCACTTCTTCATCAATAGAACAGGACTAGTAATAACATCATCTCATGTAGTTGCTTAAATAAATTAATACATTAAAAGCACAAATAGAAAATATATTTATTTTTTCTTTATAATTTATCTCTACTCCAATGTAAGTTTCATGAAGAAAAGGAGCATCTTTTGTTCTCTGCTGTAGTCACATAGCCTAAAATAGCCTCTGGCACCCAGTATGCAGTTGGTAAACAAAAAATTATTCAAAGAATAAATAGATGGATGAACAGACAAAGAAAGCATGCCTTCTAAATTGTTAGATTTGATGATTCTACGACTGACCTATTAAGTGCTTACTTTCTTACTAGGCATAATTTATACGGTACTTGGCATAACCTTTGTCTTTAGGAAATTGATAATTTATTGTGGGAATGGAGCTAAGAACAGACAGTTATAGTTATAAACAAATGAGGAAAAAATAACATAAGCAGCATATAAAATGAATATGTAGCCAGGTCAGGGGAAAGATAACTCAAATCTGGGGAACAGGGAAGGAAGGCAGGGAGCAGAGTCTTCCTGCCCCATGACTTCATCAAAAAAATTCTGTGAAAGTGTCAACAATGACCTCCTCGTAGTTAAAGCCAATAGTCAATTTTCAGTTCCCATCTAGATTGACTGACCATAAAAACACCGCTTTCCCCTTCTTCTTTGAAAAATATGCATGAAGTGGTTTCTACAGCATCACATTCCTTTGGATTTTCTCCTACTTCTTGGCCTTCTCCTTCATTCTCACCCAAAAGCCTTTAAATGTTGGGAATCCATCAATGCTGGGCCCTAGGGCCACTTTCTTACTCAAAACTTCCTAGGCAAGATAATCTTGTCCCTTAAACAGCCAAAGATCCCTTCAGCTGTGTTCCTTCTACTCAGTCCTCTCTGAGCTTTTCACTCTTAAATCCAACTGCTTATTTGATATCTTCACTTGGATAATTTCAAAGTACAACATACACAACACCAAACTCATGACCTTCTCCCTTCAACCTAGATATTTTTTAATGTTCCCTAGAGTTCATGGAAATTGAAGCAGATTCATATATGCATTAAGAACTTTCTACCCAGCTCTGTGCTAGGTGCATATATCCTATTTTATCTTCATAATGCTCACTATATTCATTCTAAGGATGAGACCATGGATTTCAGGCCACGAGACTCCAAATTAATAGGATGAATGATGTTCAGTGCAGGAAACACCTAAGTTTGAGCCTTATAACCTAGGAGGGAACGTTATACTGGGGGGCCTCCTGAGGATATGGGAGATGTTCTGGTGAATCTATATTGAGATGGGAGTTCTACCTAGGGCGAGAGGGAAGATATATAACGGCATCTTAATCAAATAAAAACAGACAATAAAAATGTTGAAAACATATAGAAAAAATATAAATGGGAAAGAAAAGCAAAAAGCTAATTTAAAAAACTGCAAAAACATGGGCATTAAGTATACATTTAACAATGAAAAGTGACAAATATACAAATTTTAAAAATAATACATACATCCATAGTAAAAATAAGGAAACAAGAACTACAAAAGGACCTCAGAGAGCAAATGAGTGAAATTAATTCTTGGTGGGCTTTCCAGCGTGAAATAGCATCACACAGTGGCTGATTCTCTCTGGTCCGAGCCCCCCACACCCATGATGCCAGGCCCACACAGTTCATGGAGTCTGTTGGGCGTCCCTACAGCAGCCAAAAGTCCCGAAACATTTTTGACAACATGAATGACTATATTTCATACAGCAGCTTAGGACAAAATATCTAGCCTTCCCTGGTAATGGTTGACATATTAGACCTTCAGATTGCTCTCACATAAGAAGAGACTTCCATCTCTTGCACAATCATTCTTGAAAATCCTATTTATTTGGCTGGCTCATCAGTAGCACTTCTTCAACCCAGGTGACTTGCCCACTTCCCTAACTGCCCAAAATAAACTGCTGAAGACTCCCCTGTTTCCTGACACGATCTATCACGGATTACTAAAGCTTGGCTTGTACAGCTGCTCATAGTGTAGGTAACGGCTGCCTGTCTCCTCCAAGTGAAGACTTCTGTGAATGGAATTCCTCTCTTTGCACATGGTTGGCTGGGGGTTTCCCAGACAGAGGGGACTAGACATGTTAATCTTCAGTGTTACATACTATATTATTCATATAATATTAAGTATTAGAACATTCATCTCCCTGTATCCACAATTTGGGACACTTCATTTCTCCGGTTGTCAGGGAAAAATATTTTTCTGGCAGAGAGGAAAGTGGCTTGGACACCCTTATCTCTATCAATCTCAGATGAATCCTGTTCCATTTTCTGGCTCGCTAGAGAGAATCTCCCCTTTCCATACTTGCTATGCCAAACTGAGTATGATTATTGTAGGAAAGGATTGTGTGTGTGTGTGGGTGTGGGTGTGCACACACACGTGCGCACATGCAGGGGAATGGGGAGGATGAATGGACAAAAAGCAAGTTACCTTTCAGCTCTTCCTCAATGGCCACAACGCTGAGATAATTCCAAGGTTTCCACCAGCCAACAGGGAGAGGCAGATTCCTAGAGCAGAAACAACTACTTGGGCTCCCAAATAAAAAATGCCACTTGCCCGCCATGCCAACTTCCATGGCAGACTTTCTATCTAAGATAAACGAGTGGTCCAAGATCACACAGCTTCTAAGCAATAAAGCTGGAAATCAAACCCCAACCTAACAGCAAATTCCAAGCACATTCCATGCCTATACTTACAAAGATGAAAGAGGAAAGCAGCTAATAAAAAAAAAGGAGTAGTGAGAGGAAAGAACAGGAGATTTAGTCGATTTTGACATTGCGGATGTTGAAGGAGGCAGGTTTCAAAAGACAAAAAGAGGCTAGAAAAAAATCATGGAATCTGAAGTTGTGCTACCTTAGAAGATGTCAAAATCACTTTGAGACTAAGCAGTTTCAGGAAGACTGCTGGGCTACTCCCTTCTGAGGTGCTCACTTGTTGGCCGGAAGTGGATCCCAATTTTAACATTACCCCAAGAGATCTGAAGTGACCTGTGAACCATACTCTGACAATCACTGCCAGAGAGGAGAGGACCCATTCACACATTTATTATCAGACGGTAAAGGAGTCAGGGGAGAAAGAGAAGAAGAAAATAAAAGGGTAAGATTTATGGACAAAGATCACAGGGCAAGCAAGTTAAAATAAGCTGAAAGAAGCAAATGCAAAGGGTTGTGAAGAGAACGAAGAACGAACATTTTCTTCCAAGACATGAGAGAAAAAGAAGACGGTTGGAGTTTAGTTGCAGCTCTTCTAAGATCAGCTACCTCAAATTAAGCAACACATTTGAGAAGCCTGACATCTATCCTAAAATTCTGGAACTCCTGCTTTATTTTGTTGCCACTTCCTTGCCTACATCTTTTCTTCTCTGAGGACTACTCAACCCATTCCAGATATTGGGTTCTGACTAAACAGTGAAGGCTAGAGCAAAGAAGGAAGCAGTAGGCAGCAAGATGAGAAAAATCAGTTCAACACAGGTCATTTCCATCTGTGGTCTAAGGAGAATCAAAGTTAGTACTGGTATGGTCTCTGAAGAGCCAATGTTTCTTTGATTTCAACAAATCTTAATCTGACCAATCAAGTATCAAAATTGCTCATGGACAGTGAGGCAATTAAAGTCAACAGGTCTACAAAGATATGGAACCTACAAAGAAGACAGGGCATAAAAGAGTCCCAAAAAAGCAGACTTGGAAGGGGAGAGGGGGCAGGAGCAGTCAGTCTGAAAGTCAACAGGAAAACGGGATTGGAAATTTAAGTTTTCAGCATTTAAAAATGATAATCCTTATTTGTAACACTGAATAGAGGTTCCTATTTATTCATCCTCTTCATCAGGTCAAATGAGTGAAGGAAGGAAAAAACCAAGACCCACTACAGATATACTATGTATCAAATCTTAATCTAGGTAGGTACTTTACCCTTCAAAACACTGTGAAGTTCACCTGGTTGTCTCCATCTCACCCAAAAAAGTGAGTCCAGGGAGAGTTTAAGTGGCTGAGCCAGGATGCAAATCCATATCTGAGTGAGAATGGAAGCAGGCTATCCCAAAAAGTAAAAAAAAAAAACAAAACAAAAAAAACTAGATTTAACAAACAATCTGTCAGAGAAATCCACTATTCCACTCATCCCTCTCCAACGAGAATATGTTATTTTGATTCTACTTTAATTCCGAGTCTCTAAATTGTTCCTAAGTGCTTTCATATTCTTTTGCTTAAATTGTCAAAGATCATAAACTTCCTGGGTATAAATACTGATCTGAATTCCACAGAGAAGTCTCATTCCAGGCAAGCGGTATATTTGGCAAATACAAGTCCTTGCCAGATGCATACATTCCTATTAATAAAGTAACAGGTCCTACACTCATCAGCCTCACTTATCCCTTATTAAAAAAATTATGATGGTGATTATATGTTCCATTGACTTTTGGGACCCTTAATCATTCTACTTGTAAGGTCTTTTTTTTTTTTTTTTTTTTACCGTGGTTTAACTGTGTGCTGAAATGTATATTAAAAAAAAAAAAAGGACAATGGTCAATGTGAACCCTTAACCCTTACTTTTTATTTACGTATAATCTTCAATACTTACATTTACCTCTAATATTATTTACCTGTCACATCTGTCGCATGAAGTAGTCACGTCTACTGGTTAAGAACACACACTTCAGAGTCTGGCAGGGCTGAGTGTAAACCCCATGCATATACTAGCCAGTGGGGTGCCCCTATCCAGACTATTCCAACCTCTCTGTGCCTGACTTCCCTTATGTGTAAAATGAAGATAATAAAATACTTCCACAAAGGATTGTAAGATAAAACAAAACAGTTTAGTGTTTGGCAGATAGTAAGAGCAAAATGACTAGTTCCTATTAGTATCAGATTAGGATAACATTGATAAACATTAGTGGACAGTGTTAGACAAAAGTCACCATTACTATTTAGAATTTAATGCTGAGGGGGGTATGATTTAATTTGATCTTACAAAGACAAGTAACCTTTCCATTTCTATCACAGAAAAACAGCCTGGACCCTAAACTAGAAAGTTTTGAAACTGTATGCCTCTGGTGACATGGACTAAGAGAACTGGAAAGTCATGAGTTTAAATTCGCTCCAAATACATCCAACCATGAGTGCGCCACTGCTGACGGCAATGTCTACGCAGGAAGTACCAAGCATCTTCAGCTATACAAAATCTATCACCTTGGTGGTTTCCAAGACTCTTCACTTTTCCGGTTACATTTTAGTTCCAAACAAGCCCCCTTGTTTTTATGACCTCTTCCCTCTCTAACTTCCTCTCTGCTGTAAGTCTTATGTATCCAATTATCCACGTGTGCAACGCTGACAAAGCTGTTTCCTCTTCATCTTGTTACCCTTGAGTAGCTTTCTGGTCCTTTAGATCTAGCATTTAAAGGCATAATTCCTACCCACTTGCAACTTTCATTCTAAAGGAAATAAAACAAACCAGGCTAAGACTGCTGGAGTACAATCATTTTTGCAAATACCTCTCATACATCAAATAATTTTGTTCAATACTCTTACAACTGTAGGGCAAATTCAAACAAATCATTCTTCATTCACAGTACTCAACTATATTTCTCCTTCTAACTTCTGTACACTGACTTCTAGCATCCTCTTTGCTCTTTATTAATTCCACCAAAAAAGTGTTCTCTATAATAAAAATTTCTTATTCCCTATAACTAATCTGGGGCAACATGCAACTGTCCAGTTTCAATCATTTTGTAAAATATTTTCTTTTGTTCATTTGCATGGTAAAAATTTGAGCAATTTTTCTGTTTCATAATATTGTTCAAATACTTCAAGAAACAATCCTGGCTCTAGTAACGTGTTTTAAAATAGGAATACAGGACAACCCCTCCATACTGATCACCTCTCAAGCATTCTTACCTAACATTAAAGTTAAGGCCTCTGCCCTTAAGGGGATGTCTACATGGTGAACCAGAAATAATGACAGCACTGAACTTCAGTACTTTCCCACCAGTGTGATATGCTCATGCTAAGGCAATGCCTGGTACAGAGTGAGAGACCAAAAAAAATGTGATTTATAGCTCATTACCAAGTTTCCCTGGAAATATGTTAAGTTATCAGTACACCTATCTGCATTCATCAGCCCAGGACTGGAAACGACTGCAAAGTTATTCTTATCAAATAGCCTTTGATTTGCTCAATAATATCTGCAAATGCTGAGTTGTAAACCATTTGGACTACACATGCTTCTGGCCCATTTTCAAAACCATTAGTGACATGTTTATTGTTTATCTCTCCCCACTTGAATAAAAACTCCACAAGGGCAGGCATTATTTTCTGCTTTGATTCCTGATGTCTTCCAAGTGCCTGACACATACCTGTGCTGAGTACATACTTGTTGAAGGGATGACAAATGTTGAGCATGGCTTGCAGGCAGGGCCTTTCATGAGTTGACTCTTGTGTACCTATTCCACATGCCCTCCTTCTTCCAGCTCTCTGAACCTTTTCTGAAAAGGCACAATCCTTTCTCTTACCTCTAACCTTCTGCATAGCCAGTTCCCGGTTTCCAGAGTACTCCCTGACCTTGTTTCCACAGTAGCTCCCTTTGCTTGGCTGTCTCTTTATCATTCAGGTCTCAACTTAGATGTCAACTTCCCCTTAGATGTCAACTTCCTCTGTGCTACGTCCCTCCCTGCTAGGAGCTCCCATAGGACCCTGCATTTCACTTGGCCTGCTTACTTCTTATTTCTTCCACTAGATAGAAGTTTACTCAAAGTAGATTATATTCAAGGGTATATCCTAAGCACCAAGCTGTAGTAAATATTTCACACAAAGCTGGTGCTCAAAAAATATCAGAAGAGTGGAATTAATGACTGACTTAAAGGCTGAATACTAATATATAAATGAAGTATAAGAAGCACATGTCTATTTCTAGAGAGACTGATACTGATCAGTACATATGATACAAGTCAAATAAGCTTGTAAACACTGTAATTTACCATCCAATCAAGCAATATGTTGTTGAACCTTTCTGTAAGTTGTGGGTATTCTTGGACTGTTAACAGTCGGATACGCCTTCAAATAAAATTTTGCCAATTAAGATTCTGTGATCAAAAAGGAAGTTCATGGGTAAAAAAAAAAATAGCTATTAAGATCCTGAGAAATAATTTTACCGTATTAATGATTCAACCACTATATTTATTTTTAAAAAATCAATTATATCTATAGGCTTCCAACTTGCCAAAAATTCTAAATAAAAGCAAGCTTTAATAATTTCAATGGTAAAATGGAATATAATCTAACACATGTGACAATAAGTAAAGATTTAAATTCCCCAGTTTTTTTTTAATCTTTGGGCCATGTATTCCAAAACATACATGAGCCTTTAATTGATTTTTTTCTTTCTCTTTCTGTATTTTAATTGTATTAAATTAAACACAGAATTCAATAGAAGCACAAAAGAAGTGAAATGCAAAATATGTCACATGTTAGAGGTGAAGGTCTCTCTACTAAAATGTCAACATGTTAGCCAGGAGTCCCATATGAGCAGGTTATTGAAACCATGGCTCTGAGCAGGCCATGGTCAGCTCTGCATCCATAATGTGATCAAAACATTACACGTGTATGAAAAACCCAAAACAGACCCAAAACAAAAACAACAACAACAAAACGGCTCTATCATTCCAAAGGCGATAGGACATAAACCAAAATATCCTTATAATTCACCCTATCACTCCACAAATTAAGCAAAAATAATCTCATGAAATCAAACTACAACTTGGGGTCTGTGTTCGTTTTTACAGAACAGCTAGCCTTAAAACAATTCCTTTATTTCATAAAATGTCTTACAAGATAGCAGAGATAATATTAGAAAGTGCAACAAAATCACCCAACTGCTTAAGAAAGACATACTTGCATACAACCAATTTCGAGGCTAATTTCATAGCATTCTTAGTTATTTCCCTAATTGCTTTGCATAAGGTAAAGCTTCCCTCCTCAGAATCAATTAGCCTTAGCTGCATACTACAAAAAATAATAAATGGATGTTCTTTTTGAAATATTTATAGTGCTGACTTTCCTCTAATTTGGCTTGCCTTTCCTCTAAATTAGTAAAAATCCAATAACAGTTTTCCTTCAAAATGGGGAAAATCATTCTCACCACATACATGTATCATTTAATTGTGACTGTACAACAACGAAAGTCTGTCATTCACATCATTACTATAGAGGTAAACCTTTAGGTTCATTAGATCAAGTCTATCAATTTTATGGACAATTAAAAAATAGACATCATGTCAGCCTTTTCTTCCTCCCACTGGAAGTATGCACAATTTTAACACGTTAAAAATTATCTGTTTTCTATGACCTAAAAATGTTATTAATTTATGGCATAAAAATACGATGGTAAATAATTTGGTCTAAGTAGATGATGACTCACTTTTACTAAGTGAAAAAGAAATTAAAAGATTTAAAAATAAGTATGTAATTGAAGAAAAATTAACAGTTTGGGAAAATAAAAATGACAGTTTTTTAAAGCAATGTGTAAGTCAGTGATTCCAAAACCTGTGGGGAAAAAAGCATCCCTGGATGCATTTTTAAATTACAGATGCCTGGATCCCAGCCCATACCACCAAATGCAGAATGCCTGCGGATGGAGCCCAGGCATCTGTATTACATACATGGTCCATAGATAATGCATATGTACAGCAAGGTGAAAGAACTACTAGGTCTGCTCATATTTCCTTATGGAATTCAGAGATAATGGACAAACATTTGAAAAATGTCATTCATCAGAAACATTTCAAATCACATACCTAAGTTCATCAGGAAATAGTGGGAAAAAACAATATTCAAAGCAAATATAGGCCAAGGACTATCAAAGCTTCTTCTGCTTTCTCATGAGTCATATAGTAGTTGTAGATGGACTTGGTGTTGCTGTATTTACAGATATCTCCTGAGTGTTAATCTCCTTAAGAAGAGGCAAACTCACCAAAGGCAGGGACCAGGGGAGACAGTCCCCCAAAAGAGTGATCTGTTCCCAGGGAAATAGCCAATCAAATTGCAAATGACTCTACATGAAAGATGGAAATATGAAAAAAGAAAGAGTGATTATGTTGCTTAGTTGATCCTTCCTCTATGGATTATCTTACATCTAGCTTCCAGAGACTTAAATACAGAACATTTGCATGTGAGAATAAAGACCTCATAGGGGGACATGTTGCAACCAAGGATCACAACTTACAGTCCTGGTAGGAAAGGTGGCACTGGAAATTAATTTTAGTTAGAAGACTTTTGTATGACATGGGAAGAAAGCTATAGAACAAAGCCGTGCAGTGGATGAAATTTTCTTTGTCCCTCTTCTACATGCTCAGAGACAATGTCTCTGAAACACCTCCCATATTCCATTCTTCTACAGATGCTAAAGTGACATCTGATAATTAGATGCCAGGTAGGAAGAAGTGACCACAGTGCAGCCCCCTCCTCACAATAATATTTCCATTAATGAATGTCTCAAAATAATCTTTGAACACAAAGCAAAGAAAGATTGATTCTGGGAAGAGAAATGCAAAGGCATTTTCAGTAAGTGAGCTTTGCTGGCTCACTAAAGTTGATAGAGGCAAAGATGGAGAAGGAGGTGGCCCAGGTGGAGAGAACAGCTCAGGAAAGGAGGTGTGTCATGACAAGGTTAAAATGCAGAAGATAGGGGAGAAAGGAGAAAGTACATATAAAAGTACACCCTCTCACTTGTCTAAGACAAGAACTCAATGAATTGCAAAACAACAGCAGGTCAAGGACTCTGAAACTGATTCATGGACAGCCTGGTAGGGAGCTCACTGAGGAAGGAAGTGAGCTTAGGAAGAGCGAGATCCAATCTGAGGACTGGGAAAATGAAGCAGGCACCCACCCAGGTTTGGGAGTGCACAACAAACAACCCAGTAAAAAAAAGACACCACTCTTCAAGTATTCTCCATCAAGAAGCCAGTCAAAAATAAAACCAAGAGTGACAAACAAAATGAATCAATGGGTTTTTTTTTTAACCTAGCATGAAGTAGGGTTGCTTACATGAGTGAGGTAGAGGTAATTTCAAAGACCCTAAGGATATGTGTCTTTTTTTTTTTTTTTTTTTTAACACTCTATCCAGGTTCTAGCACACTGCCTAGCACTTAATAAGTATCCAGTATATATTGGCAGATTCAATGACTCAGTGAATACCCTAGAAACAATAAGACTTAGTACACTCATTAAACACTGATAATGGTAGGTTGACCCTAAAAAAGCTGAGAATTTAGGTGGCGGGGGCAGGGAGGATGTCTTGGTCATTCCAATGTCCTTTAAGAGAAATTTTTAAGACACTAGCTTATTTCTTTTGAGGGTAAATTTCAAGAGGGCTACCCTATGTATTAAACAATAAACCCACAAAAATAATTCCAACCATTCTAAGAAACATGGTTGCTTTTCTCTTCTTCCCAGCTTCTTTTTCATTCATGTAACTTTTTGAAGATTTGAGGGTGATCACAGCTAAGATTTAGGGTTTTATCAGTTTTCTTCCTTTAGCCCCTTGATCACCTGTTTTGGCATGATTCTGGTTTCTTTTGTATTTCTTCTTTCTCCCCTGGGAAATTTATGTCTGTTTCTGGCATCTGCCCCACATCCTCCCTTTGTGAACACTGAGGTGAAAAATTCATTTATTTGTTAGCAGTTTCTCCATCGTCTGTCAATAAATTACACTTTCTATCTTTTCAAGGTTTGACACACCATTTTTCTGACCTCTTGTTCTTTAGGTGCTTTGAGAAATAGCTCATTATTATTTATCATCATCTCTAGGCAATATTTCTTTCTTTCTTCACTTTTAATTTTGGGATTTTTTTTAAATACTCTTAACATCTTCCTGTAATCATGACAGTCTCCTTCTCTATAACACTTGATGTCAACTGTGCCTCTTTCTTAATAAATAATTGCTTTATGCCCTTCAATTTCTAATTCAGTTAGCCTGATAGTTGCAATTTTCTTACAGTAGGTTTATTCTTATACAGCCTACCTTCTAGGTTATCTGTTCTTTTATTTTTCCCTGAATATGCAAGTCCATTCCCACCCTGGGTGCTTTTTCCTTAATGATTTACTGCTTTTTTCTTATTCTCTTTGTAGGGTCTAATATTCAAGGCTGGCTATTAGATTTTGTTTCAAGGGACAGAAAGCCTGCTGCAGTTCTGCCTACACACATCGTGCATTTGGCCTTTTTTAAAATCAATGGCTCAGATAATATTTGCTATGAAAAGCATCATTTGATGATCAAATCTAGTGCTGCAATCCATTAGGTCCAACGTCCTACATGTATTCCAAATTTGCATAACCAAACCAAGCTTCCTTGCTCTTTCTTTCCTTTCTCTAGTTTGAACAGACTTACTTGCTAAGGCCTCTAGCTGGATTATCATCAGGCTCTTAAATACTTTCCACAATTCTACACTTCCAATCATATCCTCTGTTTCACACAAAATTTAATCAAGAGGAGTTTCGTATGTTTTTGCTTGTACATAATGATAAATTGCTTAAGCTACATTCAGCACATTCCTGATCATTATTTTTCTTTGTATACCATACATAGATGCATCATATTTTATCTATTTCATTATGTCCTTTTATTATGCCCATATTCTAGTGGTACTTACTACCTGATGGACAGAATTTAACTCCTTTTGCACTGCAATTTTTGTAACCTTTAAATATTAGCCAGTGTTACCTTGTATCTCTAATATTGAATGATGTCCACATTTTCTAAATCAAAAAAACGAAGAGTGAAATTAAAATACTTATAACCCGAACACTAGGAAGGCCCTCTAATTTCTGATCAGCATTTGTCACACCCATCTAACAAGAGTAGGTAGTATGTGGTAAGTGTATTTAAAAATTATTTTCAAATCTAAACTGTACAAAATATAAGAGCTTGAGCTATCTGGTAGACACTAGCTGATAAATCTGATAAAAGTACAAATCAGAAGAATTTGGCCTCTCCAATATACAACAGGCAGAGGGAACAAATAACAAAACTGAGTAATGCAGCCACCAGCCAGTACAACTTCCTCAGCAGGCCACAGCATAGTGTGGATTTATGTGCTGCCCTTTTACCCAAAAAAGGACACCATCATACCCATTTAAAATAAGGGGAAATCTGCAGAAATAGATGAAAGTGACTTTCCTAGGGTGGCCAAGAAATCATGGCGATCCAGTTGCATGTGCTAATTGGTATGCTTCTAAGCACCACATTTAACTGGATTTTCTTATAGCACTAATGTTCCTCTACTGACACAACTTAGCAGGCAATGTATTTACAAAACTATAATAGCCTGAAAAGAATTAACAATGAACAATGTGCAAAATAGTCAATTACAGGCTTAAACTTTAAACAAGCACTTACAATGAAGATTAAAAAAACTATCTTGGCTATTGGGTCATTTTCCAGGCTACTAACTGCTAAACCATGTGCAGAACATGCTTCCAATTTAACCATCCAGATTTTCTAAAACAGCAGATAGCTTTGCTCTGCAGGCAGAATCAAGTTGGTCTTCAATTTGATTTTTAAAACACAGCAGTTCTGCAGAAAACCAATAAGCTTTTTGCTACAGATTATCGGCAAAAAAATAGGAAAGGGGAAGTAGGTTTTTTTAAAAACCCTAATTTGTCAGTGAAAAATATAACCTCAGTTTGGTGCAGAAAACGTAGTAGTTGAATAAATTCTACAGCCCTGTCAGTTTCGGAGGAGGATCGGCCGGTAAAAAAATAACACATAGGAAGTCAGGATGGCTTTTAAAGGCTACAGAGAAAAATTTGAAATACTTTGTAGCTAATAAAGCAACTCTCAGGTTTTACAAATAATTGAATAGAACTGGATTTGAGTTTCACTCTCAGAATTGGTGGCTTGACGCTTCCTGTGGTACCAGAGCAAATGGTCAAAACAGAAGCCAGATGCATGAAAGGACTTTCGGGTTTCCAAAAATTTGCAAAGAATTTTGCTGCGGTACAGAATGAACACATGAAGCTCTACATCCTTTTAGAGCTCAAGTCTGTAACCAGGCCTGAGCCTACAGAAGTCCTACACACTGGTGTGATGAACCAATATGAGTTGATTATTTGATGCACCACGCATATTTCTTGTGGGCAAATGAAACAGAAGAAGCCAAAGAATGTTTGTCCATGAGAAAGTCTCTGACAGCAAATAGTGTACTGATGCTCCTGATGG
Organism: Choloepus didactylus; assembly: GCF_015220235.1. Lineage (NCBI taxonomy): Eukaryota > Metazoa > Chordata > Mammalia > Pilosa > Megalonychidae > Choloepus > Choloepus didactylus. The sequence goes on along the minus strand of NC_051322.1, from coordinate 24,940,953 downwards.
TGTGGCACAAAAAATGGTATTGATTATGAAAACATGTTGGATTAACCTATGACCAGCGCCAACCTACACCTTATATATGGTTCCATTTCTTGGTTTACAAACAGACTGAAACAGGTTTGAAACAGCTTCCCTCTTTCTAAGAGTGAGCCTAGTTATCAGGATAATACCCTGCAGAAGGACTCAGTTCTTAAACCCTCCCTGCACCTCCCATGTGGCTCTCCAGGAATCCCCTGCGTGTCACAGATCTGTTTTCTGAAAATTTGTGGTGTCTAATTTTCATAATCTAATACTTAAAGGCACCCTATGGCAAACCCATCAGTAAAGGAAATATTACCTCTCAATTTATCTTTGGTGTTAACCCAAATTTTCATATACTCTTTAGCACCTATACTTTAACATCTAGCTCACCTTGCAGTTTTCTATCTTAAAACTAGGTATAGGTGAAAGGTCACCTAGGAATTTTGTCCAAGTGATTTTAAAGGTATCTTGTTTTTGTTTCAGTTCTCTTCTCACAAGGCCCAACAAGCCAGCCAGTTAATAATTCCCAGTCAATGGCAACTTATCACCTGGTAAATTTGGTTAATTACACAATATAAAATCAGGAACCTCATTTGCTTATTCCATTTGTTACAGAAGAACCTTTTTGTTTGGGAAGTTTTCCCACTAGACGGCAAGATATTAACAGTAGAGAAAAGGATCCACAATTATAAAATGACCACTATTAACTCCTCACACCCACTAGAATAACGGCGAACATTTATTTTATTTATTGCCTAGATATTCTAAGCACTTATCTACACATGGTATGTGCATTATGTATACGTCCTAACAGGTAGATCTCATAATTATCTTCAGTTTATAGGTGAAGAAAGTATGGCTCAGAGAAAGTAACTTTAGATAAGATCACCCATGCAGTAAAGGATAGAGCCAGGATTCAAACCCAAGGGACCACACTGCTAAACGTCATACCATACTTCTCTCATTGGCAGAGTGAAAACATGGACACATGGTACACCTGCAGACCAAAACCAATGGAAAGAAATGTAATAAATACATATCTAAAGCCCATTCTACAGAAGGAAGTGGGAAGACCTGATTTTAAAGCAAATAATGTTTAGAAAACTAAGATTTTAATGAGCCACAAGTTCAATTCTCAGTCAACACTAAAATACGGATGTCTAAATATAATCTTAGGCTATATTAATCCGAAAAATGAGAGCAGACCCACCATGGATCGAGCCAGCTTTGGATACTGAATTAAGTCCTTGATTGACCACTCAGAGAAAGAAAGAGACCAAGTAGGGCATATGCAGATGACAGTGACCAGGAAGCTGAGATGTGGTTCAACTATGTTCTGTGATACTCTGGAAGAAATGAGGATTATCATCCTGGGAAATGTGTGGAAAAGGAGATAATAAATAAAACAAGGTGGGTTCAGAGAAGAAACCAGTATCCCCAGCTGACGGTTACAGGATGGAAAACTTCCTGAAAGTCTGAGCTGTCACAATGCAATGCGTGGCCTTGATGGTAGTGACTTCCTCAATGCAGAGAATGCCCAGGCAGAGGAATGTGAGTGTCTGTTTGGGAGCCACCCATCCATTCATTCACATACTATTCATAGTGTCATCTATGTGCCAACAACTTTGCTAGAAGCTCATCTTAGAAGGATTCCTACGTTGGGAGGGAAGCTGGTGTAAAGCTTAAAGAATACAATTAGAACTCTAAGTTCAAGTCTTCTTTTATGGATCTAGGGCCTCTTCCCAAATGATGGGTAAATAATTTACGCTTGGAAGCAACGGTTCCATTTTACATTCTAACATATCTTATGGGTTAATAAAAAGAAAATTAAAAATAGTAGGATAGGAATGAGTGATTAAAAACTATACCACCAGAGTTGATTACGTGAGCAAAGCAAGTATTATACAGTTTTTTTAAATATACCATATTTATAGGGGAAAAAAGATGAGATAGAGGGTTTTGTTTTTTTTTTGTTTTGTTTTGTTTTTTCCAATTTAAGATTTTTAGAGAGCAAAATGGCTAATAAAAAAATAGGCTCTTGCTTTGGGTAACTTATCCATTCCCCTGACTTCAACTACCAAATATCCCCTCTAAGTTATTTCTCCTCCATATGCCACTTCTTAATGAATGGCACCACCATCTACCAAGTGACTCAAGCCAGACACCAAGAAGGCAAGGATGATGTCTCCCTTATCCATCAGTTATTCAATACAACCATTTCTATGAATTTAATATTACTCAAAAGCATAGCTTCCTTTTCATCCCCAGCGTTTCTGATGGAGGTCAGTCTCTCATCATTTCCTCTTGGGATTGCTGCAGTCACCTCCTGAGTACTCTCCCGGCCTCTCATGTTGCCACCTATTTAGTCTGTTGCTCAAGAGATTATCTTAAGCTATAAATCGGGTCATGTCACCCCACTATTTAAAATCAATCCTTGGGTCGCTCACCAGGTGCTTCAGTGAAAACCCAACTTCCTCCTCTTACTGCACAAGAAAGACCCTTCATTTCCTGGGGCCTTGATTCCATGCTGGTTTCATCGTTCATCACTTCCCCTGTGAAACCAAGCCCAATTAAACTCCTTCCAGTTCCATACTTTCTCTTATACCCTCTAACCCCCACACTTCTACACAAGCATTTCTCATCCCTGGCAATTTTCTTTTCATCTAGATAGACAGAACACACCCTTTAAGACGCAGCTCAGGCGTTACCACTTCTACTAAAACGAAATCCAATGACCATTCTTAACCCCTTTCTCCCTTGCCTACCTCTTGAGTCAAAGACCCAACTAAAACTTTAAAAGTTCGTTTTCCTAGCCTCCTTTGCAGCAATGGGCAGATAACTGTTTTGAGTTTGGCCAGTAAGTTTTAGCAGAATTCAACTGGAGGCAGAATTCCTAGTTTCAGGGAATGCTTTGTTTTCCTGATGGAAAGGGATATATATAGGTATAGATGCTTCCCTACTCTCTGCCTCCCTTGCTACCCGTCCTATAGTCCAAAGTGGTATCTGGGGTTCAGCAGCCACCTTGTAAGCAGGAGTGGAAAAACTGAACAATGAAAATCAGCATGCTAAGGGTGGAAGGAAGCAAATGTGACAACGCTGATTTGTTGAATCCACACAGGCCACCTCCTACCTCCAAATATCTTGTTAAGGGAGGGAAGAAAAACCATTCTTATTTGACTAACCTACTATTATCAGTAGCTTCTTTTATTATTTATTGATAGCTTCTTAAACAAGTCAATGGTCTCCAATATTAGAATGCACCCCCCCAAAAAAATTATTTTATCCACCCAGTTTTTTGTCACCTATGGTCAAGATCGTGCAAAATAATATTACATGGGAATGTTATTTAAATGTGATCCATTTAAAATATGTTTTCCTAATCACAAAAACCATGGAAAAACAAGTGTTTGATATAAAAACCAGTTCTTTCTTAGTTAAGATTTTCACATGCATTGGAGTGCTCTTTCTTTTTCTATAGGGAGAAATACTCTCTCAGAGTAAGGAAAGGTGATATGAGCTGATAAAAATTTTAACAGGGGCTGAAATCTATATATTATATTACAGCCTTACAAGTCTATGCTTATTATTAATTATCCACCTAAGTATATACTACTTTACACATCCTGCCCCTTAACTAGAGCACTCAGAAAAGCCACTGCACGTTGCCTGACTAATGGACCATGTCTTGAACAGCTAAACGGCCTAGCAAATTCGAAGATTTTCCCATATGTACACTTTACAGTGTTAATGCAGATCCACTGCCTGTGCAACCAACTGCATTTCCCCAATCACATTCCACCTTGAGGAACATGGGCAACTTAGGGAGGGCATCTGGCTACGGACAATAGCAGCAAATTAAAACTAATTTATCAAGCAGCTTCTCTAAAAGTGTTTGCAAGGAACATTACTGTGTAGTTACCATTGCACGGATAATGGGGTCTCTCTCATTCTGCTCTGCAAATATTTTCAAGAAGTCATACAGAGCTTCTTTTTATGCTAGAGCAGGTGTGAACTCAATTCCATCTTGACACTAGTATCAGCTCAGCTGAAAGAATAGCTGTAAATTTTTATTTCAGAAGTAAATGAAACTCATGAGGGTAAGGGGTAAAATCTCATTAAACACTAAAATGCCCTTAAAAGACAGTGAGTACAGTTGTAGGAAGGCTGAGGAAAACCATTAGTTTTTGGGCATAAGCATTTTAAGATATTTATTTTCTAAGTAAATAAATACATGATAAAAATTCATACACATAAGGCAATAAAATGGCAAAGAAAAAAAAAACAGTGAGCAAGACTGCTTCCTTTTGTTTTATTTTAAATTTGGTGTCAAAACTATATACAGGATTTTGCAATGAATGGAAGACTGAATCACAAAATATGTATACTTAGAATTCTTTTATTTCTGAGTGCTCTTTCCCTTGACCACTTCTCCGTGATTCAGGGAAGTAACAGAAATAAGGAAACCAAGGTTAAAATGAAAACAAAATAGCTTGTTCAAGGTCACAAAAATATCATTCAGCAAACTCTTTTTTAGCAGGTCAGTACTTCCCCATGACTAGATAGTAGGATGCCTGACAGAGCTCATCCACAGCTACCAAGGTGGGCTGAGAAGATTTTCTAAAATATTTCTGCTCACTGATCTCAATTTCCAGATAATATTTTTGAGACCATCAATAAATAATAAAAAAGGAAACATATAATTAGAAACACACAATATAAAGCATTAATTCAATCATATGTCAGGAGATCAATTTTTAAGGCTTCCAAAAATATGGATATTAGGCTCATTTCCAATTTCTCTACAAATTCCAAAGGAGATAAGGTCACTGATAAATTTCCCTCCACAATTTGGTATTGTCCAATTAAGTACAATCAGTTACACATAAAGAGTTTATGCTTGCGTCCGAACCATTCAACTCGGGCTACTGAACTGTTGTTAAGAGAACCACTTGGTCTGAATAGCAAAGGTGAGGGAAAGCCATGAGCAATTAGCAACCCAGTAATTTCAGACATTTAGACAACCAAGCCAATGCTGATAATATAAGGCTAGAAAATCATACTTTGGGATCAGAACACTCTAAAATTAGCTTTTTATGTTATTTTTCCTCTCATCCTTCACTTCTCTTGTCTCCCCTTCTTCACCAAATGTTATCAGATATTACACACTTTCTATTTTCATTCAGGTTTAATATGGCTCATGGGAGGGTGGCATTTCATTAATCACCTCCATGTTCTGCCAAGATTCACTACACGATTCTCAAGTTTGGATATCACTTTTACCTAGTTGGTCAGAAAATAGAAAATCAGCCAGGATACAATAATAGTAGATATAATAATTTGCATTTACTAAAATAAAGTGCAGGTGCTTTTCCTGTTATTTCATTTCAGCACAGGGAAACTACTCAGATGAGAAATCCCATCAGGCACTAAAGAAACTCGCCTAAGTTTTCACAAATGCAGAGCAGAGAGCTGGGAGTCCCACCAAAACTCAACTGAAGACAAGGACCTTGCTCAGTCTACCACCATCTTCCACTTTCTCTCCATGAGTTTCTTGTTGTTGTTTTATTTTGTTTTTAAATATTACTGTGGTAAAATATTATATATATATTACAAAATTTGCCATTCTAACCATATTTAAGTGTAAAATTCAGTAGCAATGATTACATACACATTGTGTTCAACCATCAGCACTATCTACTGCTGAAAATTTTCATCATCCCACACAGAGACTCCATACCCATTAAGCAATAACTCCCCATTCTCCCTTCCTCCTAGCTCCTGGTAATCTCTAACCTACTTTCTGTCTCTATTACTTTGCCTATTCTAGAAATTTCATACAAGTGAAATCATACAATATTTGTCCTTTTATGTCTGGCTTCTTTCACTTAGCATAAAGCTTACAAGGTTCATCAATTTTAGAGCAGCGATCAGAACGTCATTCCTTTTTATACTCAATAATATTCCACTGTATGAATATACCACCTTTCATTGATCCATTCATCTCTTGAACATTGGGATTGTTCCCACCTTTTAGCAATTGTGATTAATGGTGCTATGAACATTGGTGGAGAGTATCTGTTTGAGTCCCTGTTTTCAATCCTTTAGGGGATACACCTAGGCATGGAATTGCTGGGTTATATGGTAATTCTATGCTTAACTTTCTGAGGAACAGCCAAACTATTTTCCACAGCGGCTATACCATCTTACACTGCTGCCAGCAGTATATGAGGGTTCCTCCTCCCCAACACTTGTCCATTGGTTTTCAAGGGGATTTTTAACCTATGCATAAGCGTCAAATGCTTTATTTTAAACATGAACAATATAAATAGCCATATTTTACACCAATTTAAAGTGACTTTCTTACAGTTTTTGCTATTAATAAAATGCATCCACTACAAGGAATTTGAGTGATTAATACACAATCATCAAGAAGATGAAAAATGTTTGGGCTATATCTATTAACTGCTTAGAAATAAATTTAATCCCTATCTATGCTCCATACATTTGGCAATCGTTGGTTCCTAGGCCTGATATTCAGCAAAGGAAATAAAATGTGATCAACTGAATACCTCTTTCCCATAGAAATAATACACGGTTCCTTAAGAAAGATTCCGAAACAACTGCGAGTAAAGGGAATGAGAGGCAAAATCATATACAGATACATATACATTTTATGCCAAGCTTCTCTGGAGAAGAAAGAACTGAAGTAGAATAGGACAGCCTCCAAAACCTTCCCAAGAATATGGAAGATATTTGTAAAAGTATCTACATGATGACAAGCATCCTACCCAGTGGATACTCTGTTATCCAGGTGACCTGCAATACAAGCAAGAAAACCTCAACTTTTCTGGGGGGTGGGGGTGGGGTGCCCTACTCTCACCACTCAAACTCCTGAAAGGGGAGCTTTTGGCCATGTGTACCAGTGAAACTTGAGAGCCTTTAAATTGGAGAGAAAAATGGCTGGAGGCAAATATTTCACATAGGAGCACATTTGCATTCAACAAAGCTGTCCCAAAAGAGGTACTTATTTTATAGGATTATTATTTTTGTGGATTGGCTCAAAAAGTAATCTTTCCATTTTGGTCTTGATATTTACAGAACTGAACATTCTATACTACCTCCACCTGTTTCTGCCTTCTGTTCTAGTCTCATTAGAAGGTAAAGGTATTTTAAAACTGCTATCGCCCAAGATCCAACATCTATAGATTTTTCAATTAATTGCACAGACAAACACGACAGACTACATTGTGTAGCCCTGCAATGCTGGGACAAGGGTTACTACACTACACACTTGAGGATCGAGAAATTTGGGGCTCCTGAGTTATTCACCCAAAGTCCCATCAACATGAAGTGGAAAAATCAAAACTAAGGCTGAAGTGAACCCTAGTCTACTTCATTTTACCATGAGGCCTCTCGAGATCTGCAGTGCTTAAAACTGAGTTCATTTACTTCTTTGGTCCTAAGGAATGTTATCATGTGAGACAAGTATTAAAATAGTCTTATATTTACTAAAGGTTAATACAGTGTTTAAACTAGACACATAACCAGCAGACATTAGGTTCACAGAACCTGTTAATTCGAACTCTACTGATGTTCTCCTGGAGCCGAGGGACAGTGAGAGCTTTGGGAATTGCAGAGTGTCTGAAGTGTTTCCCACCCCTCCACACCTTCCCCCAGTCCAGTCAAGAAGTATGTTACTAGTCAATGCTGTCACAGGCAAAATTTTAAGTATCAATCTTATACAAAACGTAAAGAAACCATCTTCCCAATGAAAAACTTGGAGGAAAACTTTAGTACTTGCATACAAACAGCACTCTTTATGTCCCTTTATGTCCCTGCTAACCTTTAATCATAGATGGCCCTTCTCCCTTCCTAGATTCTCATCCACCTGATCATACCACAATCCTATTCAATAGGTGGGAAACCTCCAGCTAAAGGTTGGCTCCAGCTCTCACCACAACTTCACCTAGTCTTGGCATGTTGTCCAATATTTAATGTCTTTTGGCTGCACCCAGTCCTCCACGTTAAAAATCAACAAATAAAACTCTGTAAATATTAAAATAAAAAAGAAGGTTTTTTTTTTTTTTTTTTTTGCCCCAGGCAGTGGGCATTCTTGCCTGAGGGACATGGAAGATAGTTGGAGGCAACTTCCCTGAAAACTGGATTGACAGTGGTGCAGCGGAAAGAAGACCTTTGCCCGTCACTTGTGGTGGGATGGCCCGGGGCCTTCTGCTCCAGGATGCCAGGCCTGCTCTGTATGGACACAGTAGAAGACAGAGAAGCCAGTGGCAGTTAAGACTGGCTTTAGGCTCTGCCAAATACCACCAAAGTGGCTGGGGGAAAGACTAGTGGCTACAGCTATGGGTCTGTTGCACAATCAGGGAGCTCTGGGCATGGTGGCAGGAATTTGAGCCAGAGACCTAAAAGTGAAGGTTTGAGGGAATGAAGACATAAAAAGGGTGGGCCTTGGTTCATGACCGCCTCGCTCAAGTTGAAAGGAAGCAAAGGCCTTGAAGGTGAAATGAGTGCAGCATGCTTCAGACTCCTTTCCCCATGTATGACTTGCATGCCTTTACTTTATCCATCTTTCTCTTTCCAATATTCCTCTTCCCTTTTTTTTATTTAATGCCTCTTTGTCATTCTCTTTAATTTGCTGACCAGAATTTGGAGTAGAGACACATTTTTATAGTTGGTTTATTACATGAAAGTTTGGGCCTTGTTCTTAATTTTCAAAACTGTTGCATCAAAAATTATATACTTTTTTCTCCTAAGAAACGAAACTATGAATCCATCATTGAAAGTTGGTAAGCCCAAGATCCATTACCAACTCCCTTCTCTCTCCTTTCTTTCAAGGCAAGAGATTGGATAAGCTACTGTGCACATTTCCATCCCTACCTCCAACCTTTGCAGCTAGAGATGGTCATGAGATTTAGCCCTGACTGCTGGGCAAGGGAGAAGAATAGAAATTGCTGAACTTACCCTTCCCCTGCTTCTTTCTGCAGCAAACTCATACATGATCTCTGACACTGTGGTAGTCATCTTGAGACAGTGAGGGAAAGGACAAGAGACTCACAAGGACTCCAGCCCTGACATCACTGAGCTGCAAACCAATTCTAGCCCTCCATCAGATTTCTGGTAGGAGAAAAATTATTCTTAAGCCACCATTAGTCACATTTCCATTACTTCCAAACAAAAATCTCCCTACCTGATGCAAACTGTTTTTTACTTTTATGTGAATCTAAAACGATTTATTTTCTCATAGGCTCAATAAATTTCTTCGAGAGAAACTATCCCTGGAATCCAGGAGATCTACACTTCTCTGTTGGCCAATATGTTCTAGTAACATTTTTCCAGTATCAATTCCTCTAATTTTATAAAACCTGGTTTAATAAACCTGGTTTGACCCTAAGAGTGTGTGGTGACCACAGCATTAATTGTGCCATGCATAGAGTGGGCAGTGGAATGCAGAGGATACACAAGCAATGAGAGAGCAGTGGACACGTTTACTGACTGGACAAGAAAGAACACATTCTCTTAGAATTCTGGATACAATATTTTTCAGTGGACTTTCAAAAATTATTGATTTAACCTATTTCCTTTTATAAATAAAATAATCTGCAGTATATTTATTGAAAGCAGAAAACTACCATGCTGTAGCATGGCCCATTTCCTGACATTAGGAGAATATTCTCTACAGTCCAGGATGTAGCACTACAGGATAAAAACTGAATTTCTATATGACTCCTTCTACTTTAGAATTTTCTTCATAATGCAGTAAGATACAGACTCAGCTTTAATTTATGGGTTTTTCATTCATTGTTTAAACCCTATATATCTGATTCCCTGATTCACTCATGTATTAATTCATTCAGCAGCCATTTACTGAGGTTCTAAACTCTGTGTCAAGCATCGGCTTATGCACAACACTTTTCTCCTGGTGGTGAAACTTAACGTGCTGTTATTTTATCCCAGATCAATTGAATCCCTTAGCTTTAGATCTGGAATGAGTTAAAGTAGAAATGAAACATCCATTTGAATCAGGCTTTAAAGAATTATGTTTGGAAAACACATCACTACGAAATTTACTTGAAGGTATCATAAAATAGAGATGAATGGATTAGAAAGAACGATAAAACATCTCTAAAAATAAGATATAGTGTAAGGATAAAATGGCATATCTAAAAGATCAATGGACCATTAGATGAGAAAATTACCCCAGAGATCATCTAAAGGTCTGTTCCTCCCTCAATTTAGAGACGTGAAAATGAGTGGACCTGTGGACTCACAGACAATTGGGACAACACAGAGAGTAGAAAACTCAGTTCTTTGACTCCCAGACTTAGCTCAATAATCAGTTATAATAAAATCACTGGTGATGATGCTCAAAAGTCATATTTGCTAATAATTCTGGGAGACATTTAAGTTTAACATATGAAAATAACAAAACCCCCCGAACAAAGGCAGTAAAAACAACTAAGAACACTATTAAAGATTTTTTCTCCCAGAAATTGCTGGTACTACATTATCTGCCCAGCAACGACCATATGATATCAAGATAATCTCAAGCTAAGCAGAAGTGTCATTAAAAAAAAAAAAGAAGGCACTTAAAGTGCACAAAGAATTGTATCCCATAACTAATGAACTTGCAAGCAGCCTGCTCATATCACTAACTTAGGATACTTTAAAAGTAAACTAAAATTTCTGGAGCTGACATCCATATTCACAACTGTATGTTCATGAAATTACTAAAATATTTTAACTCTGGTGCTTTCAAGCATCAAATAATTGCCATTAAGCTGCAGTTTCACTATTTTCTTGTATTTTTATTCCAGCATGAGAAAAAAAAATCTAACCAGGAGGTCAAGTTAAATCTTACCCATGCTTTGAAAAAATTATGTTTCTGTGTGGTCATTCTTTTCCTTCATGTACTAAGGTTTCCAAAACAATTTTTCCCAGTAAGAATCTTTTTTGGGGGGTGTTTTCAGTTTACAAAGAAAAGAAAACACTCCCTGCATTAGCATCTACTCACATTTGCAGTTTTACAAGAAGACTGTGGCACTCTCCTCGGCCACTGGGATTTGAAAACACTCACAACACTTCACCTTTATGCTGGGCTAAACTCAGGGAAGCCGTAAACACTTTGAAGTAATACAAACCTAAATATTCCTGCTAGGCAAACTGAGCAGTGGAACTGAATTATAATGAGCCAGCAGCTGTCACAATATGACCACAGTAACCAAATCAAAATATCAACCGCTAACCCAGATGAGATTCAAAGGTCATCTCATAAGCCAGCATCTTTCTTCACTTCTGCCTGAAACCTCAATATAATCTTGCAGTAAAATGTTCCACTGAGCTAGTTTAGAAACCAGTTACTATATGGTGGTAAACTATTAAGTACGCTAGTAAAGTACCACCAGTAGGACTAGAACAAAATATCACAATAAGGAAACTGAACCATTCACAAGGGGATATGAGAAAATACAGCAGCTGATGTTGAGCTAAGCTGCGTCCAACTGTACAAAAGTATCACTTTTCACATCCTTCAGTTACCAATCCATGTATGTAATCTTACTGGGCAACTTGCTCACTTATCCTCAAACAATCTGGTTTTCAATTAAGGCTCTTGAACAATAGAAGGAAAATGCATGCTTAGATCCTTCCTTGGATCAAAGAGGTTTAGCTAGAAAATATATTGTCTACCATTGTAAAAATATTTGGACAATTACCTGCAAAAATTGAATGCTTGGCAAAGAAAAACAACAGGAATGTTTCTCTTTTTTTTATTTTAAAATTACTTTATTTATCAAATAAAAAAAAATTTCAAACAAAACAAAGCAAAGTAATGGGAAAAACAAATATCCCGAAATATGTTTCTTTTTTTAAAAAAAAAAAAATACTCTTTGCATATAGTTCTTGTCAGGATTTTCAAAATATTCCATAGCATATAAACAATCTTCTTGAAAACACAGGACTAAGACCCATGTCCCCTCTGTCCTATTAGCAAATTCTCAAAACTCACCACTGACTCCTGTAAAGTTTTAATCAAACTATTAAGAATTTCAGCAAATCAGTTTCCCACACAGTAAGGATACATTATCATTGATAATCACAAGTAGTCACAAGAAAGAAGTGGTTTGTTTTCTCCAGATAGAAAACAGGACATGAATTTTCAACTAAGGGAGAAATGCACATTGGCTTGAAGCCATGCAAGTAAGGACTGAGCGTACACTGACAGGTAAGACTAAGAAATGGTCAACGTAGGCAGCCATCTGAAGCACTAAGTGCAGCCACTTAGTGCTTCAATCTCTCCGCAACACCAGAACCCCTACACCACAACAAAAATAAAAGCAAAAATCCACACACATCTATTTTTTTTTTCAAATCAACTTTAAGGGATTTCTTCATTTGTTTTAAGCCTTTCTTTAAAGGATTTATGCAGTATCAACTTCTGAAACTTTGTATGGCAACTGTAGCTGAGACAGAAACAGAAAGGGTAAAGCAACTTTATAAACAAAAGAAATGCATCAAAGTTTGTAGCATAATAGACATATTTGTGTGTTCATTTTATTTTTAGTATAGGGATTCACAAGTTATCAAATAGTGTATTATTTCCAGGTATGCAAGCTCATTATCTAAAAGGAGAAACTATCACAGAAACTCTACTACTCTTATAAATTATATCCTATTTGCATAAATTTGAGATAGAAACACAAATAAATTGAATTTTGGTATTTCCATGCCAAACATAGGCATATCAGAAAAACTGCGTAACATTTATGCAAAACCATTCCCATGAACACAAAAAGTTCAAAATTGTAATAAAGGGTTTTGTTACCATAAAAGAGTTTTTATCAGCAAACACATTAGCAACGCCTGTATCATTTCCCCAAATAGTGTAACAGTATACTGCCATAAAGAACAAAATATATAACAATAATTCACTCCCAAAAGGAGAGAGTGGCTCAGTATTTTCTTTCTTTCCTTGCAATAAAATAAAACCTCACTAAGTGAACAGTTTACTAAAAAAGGAAAAAAAAAATCAGGTCATCTGCAGTTAATAACTCTTTCTCATAAAATTAGTGTCACTTATTTCTGTAGCAGACGCCTAATTCAGTCACAGGCTTGATTGATTTGACAATAGAGAATCTGGTCCAATAAAGTGGCTGATTTATTTCTGATGCTATAGCTTTTACCCAAATGTGACACTGTGGCAGAATTTAGTCTGAAATGTAAAGAAACCTTTTGTAGTTACAATGAGAACCAGTTAAGGGTCCTGAAAATGGATATTGGATTGTTGTCAAAAACTTACAGTAAAGTCTAATAATACCTTCTTTGGTAGAGGGAAATCTTGCACAAGGGCCATAACATAGGATTTGAATTTGGACACAAAGAACAGTTTCAAATACAGCATATATGCCATGAGTTCAAGTTGCTCACTACTCTAATAGATTTTATTTAATCTTTGTCACCATTTGTAAACTGGTTATCCTTAATTTTTTTTAAAAACAACCTGTCTTTCTCTGCAAAGATGCAATATAATACCAACATGGCTCATCTTAAAAAGTGGTCTCATTTTAAATAAACAGCAGCTTGGGCACAATCAGTGAGAATCTTTGTTCCCTGAATCTAGCACTGAGACACTCAAGTCAATCAGGAAGGCGTTTGGGATGGGAAAAATTATAGAGCTGGAAGAGCATTTAATGCAGCATCATAGTTGTCTAAAAATATATTTTAAAAAATATTCTCTGAACTAAAAACGTAAGATATTTAGTACTTGTTTAAATGTCCGCTTCTCCCTTTTCCCCTTTTTGCACCCTGAACCCTGCCCCCTCACTCTGAGGGCCACTTTCCTGACCGGAGTCTGACACTGTGCCGTTAATGTCAGATAAACCATTTAGCCCAAGCACAATTCTTTTCTGTGCAAAAATCTGCTTGAGGTGGAAAATGTAGCAGTTTGTAAACAATAAAGAGCCATGTTTCAGACCAGACAGCTTATCTAACAGAGAAGTCCTTTCATTGGGAGCAGTGGGTGGGAGCCTCGTGGACATAGTAGCATTTCCTATCACAATACAGGGGACTGTCTGGGCCTCCATATTTAAGGGTTTAATGGGAAGGAGGGCAGACGGGACAAAAGAGCAAGGCTGACATGGATTTTCCGCTTAAACAACAACCAAGTGAAAAGAGTCAGCTTTCTCTGCTCTAGACTCTCAGCTATTACTAATACTATTTGGATTGAAAAAGTAATTTGGTCATAAAGCATTTGCCCATGAGGAAACATGAGCAAGACCAATTATTTAATATGTTTGTATCGCTTGTTATATTCTGTAATATTAATTTATCAAGTTGCTCTTTAGAGTAAGACTTTTTTTCTCGTTTATTAACAAACTTAAAAATGAGTAGTAATTTTATTTTTTATTTTACTTACTTTAGTTCATCAGAGAGTAATTTTAGAACCTTTTAAGGAAGTTCATCAATATACTCCTTAGATGCTACTTCTCACTATTATTATTTTCAAAATAGTCTTTTATTCTATATTATGAAATTGGGTGATGTTGAATAGAAAAGCAATGGTGTTATAATTAAAAGAATTATTTAAAATCTAAGTTGACAAACATATCTGCTCATTCATATCTATATTATCCTGCAGACAGGAAACTTATTGCACTTCCCTATCAACAACTAGTAGAGACTTGGGATTCTTGTTTTAATTACAAACTAAAACATAAATATGAAATTTACCATTTTAAAGTTTAAAAAGCACAACTATAAAAACAACTTACAACTAACCACAACTTCCTGGTTCTCAAACTTAGGATGATACTTGAAGGTATAAACCTATGATGTTATTCATTAAAAATAAACTGATAGTCTCTCTGCTCTGACTACATTGTATTAAATTCCTGAAACTCCTTTTGATATATTTGATGGTGATTTTTTAAAAAAATGGCTCAGATTCAAGGACTGTCTACACCTTAAATAACTGGTATAGCTTCCAAGGCTTAAAAATCAGGACATTCTTTAGAAACATTTGCAATTACGGTTTCAGAATGATATAATTATGCTGTGTGTTTTCCCCGGAGCGTGGTCCAACAGCTTGTGCCAAGAAATTTAACTTCATTTATTGACAGATTTGCAATCGAATTTGGCCAGGTTGAGAGGTTTACTAATATTATTTAAAACTCACATTTACTAGAACAAAGATCATTTTTTCAATCAAAACTAAAGCAACCAACTATAGGGACCTTTTAAGCCATTATGAATTATCTTTTCATTGCTCAAGTTACTGCTGTTAAACAAACATCCCTACAGAGTAGTCAAAAGCAGAAAAATATGCTAAGAATGCCAGTATGAAAGGCATTCTGGAAACTCAGACTGACTCAAACTACATGTAGCATGCTTTCAGTGAAGCAGGATGGGGTCTGCCTAGATTAGCAGCACTTAAGTTCACACCTTGAGAAACACGCAGTCAGATTCTACAATTCAATCTGAACACTCTACACTGATTTAAGCACACTAAGCCCATTAATACTATTTACTTCCATAACCCCCATAATAAAAACTCACAGCTACTACTGATTTTGTATCACTGCCAACCGACAGGCCCCAAATGATAATTTATATTATGTATTCACCACTTTGATGTCACCAACTTCAACTTAGGAAACTACTCTTGCAATGTTGAAAGTGGGACAAGAGCTTTGTGTCTAAGGAAGATAACTTCTCCATGCAAATTCAGGATCATTGAAATTAAGTAATTCCACATAGTTGTATACTGTAAACTCTTATGCACTATTATCAAGTATAGACTGTCAATATTATTCTGTAATTTTAAAATACTATAGTGAACTGGCTAAAGATCCAAGCTCCTAAAAACAGAATCTCTATCCGGGCATGTATTTCTCCAACCTTGGTAAAAACATAAGCATTCAAATGGTACATGTTAATTTAAAATTAACCTTACTTTGTATTCTGGAATTGACAAAGGGTGGAGAGAGATTGTCATGTGACCCAAGGTCCCTGCTGGTCATGTGATCATAGGGAGTTCCATCTCCATAGTTCTGTAAATGAAATACAATGTATTTTAATTTTACATTTATAAATCAGCATGGAAACATACCCCCACCACTGAAACATCCCCCACTAAAAGAAATTGGTTTCCATCATCCCCATACTGGAACCTCACACTAAGCAGCCTGAGTTTTCAGTTACAGTGGGTTAGAGAGAGCTCTAGTCTCTGCAAAGTTCAAATTTTCCTCAAAAGAGCTATGAAAATCTTTCAAAAGATAAAAGTAGTACCAAATTCTTGAAGTTGTTGACATGATCAAATGAAGAAATGCATGCAAAACACTGGATACATATAAAGTATATTACAAATATTAAAAAGTTATTTTTCATAAATCCTCATTACAAAAAAATAAGTAAAACTGTGCTATGAGGGAAAATTACTCTAATTATTATTTGTTAAATGTCCTTGTTCAAGATACTGTACTAAAAGCTTAATAATCTAATTTAATCCTCAACCCAGTGGCGCAAGGTAGATGATAATATCACCACTACAAATGAGGGAAGAGTGACCTAGCAAGGCCTGTTATGGGGAACAATCTGCCACAAATAATCTGTCCCACCGAAACACCCCAGATTTATAAATTATAAATTATATACAACATATGGATTCAAAACTATTCACCAGCACCTACCTTGAGAAAAACGGCAGGATAGGTAATAAAAACTAAGTTTAAAAGTCAGACTTCTTCTAAATGGACTTTGTTCACAGAAACACAATTAAAACTACTATGTCTGAGAAATCATAAGAAATTAAGTAAATGTGAATGAACTACACAATAGAGAGTTCTCTCATCTCCTGCACTTGCTGTCAAGGGGACTGGATTTACTTCTGCAAGTGCAGACTGTAACCTGAGGAGGAGGAAAGATTTCCTCAACCCATCACATAATGCATTAGAATGTCAAACTCGACAGCTGGTGCAAGGGCTCAACAAAGTTACCGGTAAGCTTAGAGATCCTGCCGTACGCCAGAGACCAGAGTGAAGACCACAACCAAAGGACAGGTGGAAATGTGTAGCCATGGCTCGCTGAAATGTTCTCATTTTGATAGCTTGAGTACCTTTCATGCCTCTTGTGTCAAAATAGAGACATCCTTCTGACCCCCACAATTTAATGTGAATACTTACATGAAAATGTTATCCTCACTACAGAATGCTTCATCTAAATATACATGCTGGGTGGGGTGGGGGTGGCGGTATATTTGCTTTACTATGTGCATTGAGTCTATTTTTAATTTTGGCCTTTATGTGTACATTATAAAAGCTGACATAGATTTTGGAGGGCCTAGAAGTTAAAGATAGCTTATATATAAAATCATACATATATAAGTTGGAAGGAACATAAAAGATCCTCTGGTTCTACTTCTTCAGTTGATAAATTAGGGAAATGAGGACCAAAGAGGTGAAATGGCATGCCAATGTCATATACATACTAAAATACACACTGCCTCCGCCCCTTTCCCTTGCCATTCCATGCTCTTCCCATTATACCCAAACTAACAATAGAGGAAAACGAAAAAACAGAATAGAAAAAAATTGACATCAAACAAATGAATGAACCCAACTGGTAACCAAAAGCCTCACTAGTGGACTAAAAATACGTTTATGAAATGGATCAACTCCTCAGCATCAATCAATACATGAGGTAGATCATATTGGTAGGCTAGAGCCTCACATTATGTCTTTGCAATTATTCAGTAATTTATTCCCATCAATACATTACAGGGATATTAGGATTTTTTTTTAAATTGTTTCATCCACAACAAATAACTTTCAATAACACTAGAAAAATAACTGGCAAAGTTAAGGTCAAATATTTAATGAAAGTTTTTTTCCTTCGGTTTAGCAGAAGTGAAACAGGTTTCAAATTCAATAACAAGATCTAATAAGAGAATGGGAAAAAAGATTCCAAAAACAAGCTAGCCCACATTAAACTCAGTATGCATATATTTCCGGGCAGTGTGTGTATGCGTGTGTGTGAAACTCACATTCAGTTTGCTCATTTACATATATGGGATGTCTGGTTGCAGGAAGAAAGATTAGATATACTTACCCTGGATGGGCTTGGATGTCCTCCATTCCCCCAGGACCCTGAGCTACTTCTGTCTTCTACATCTAGGGACAAGAGAAAAGTTCTTTAGGCTTCCTTGCAATAATTCTGTCTTTTTGTATATGCACTTTTAAATTAATGTTTCAAATTAATCTCCTGTTGCCTTTAATTAAGAATCAGGCACACGGCTACCATGATGGTAGAGGCTTCTGACCCATCTACTTAAATTAGCTCATTTAAATTCACAGCAGAAATGAACTGGACCCTCAGGAACCAGAGGTATGAACATAAAAATTACTTCCATCCTTCAGTGTTTCATAGCCTCAAATTTTATAGGCATGAAACTGCAATGAAAGTTTTACTAAAATCTTTTGGATAAATTAAGCTTTAAAATACAGCAACACAACCTTAAAACCAAAACAAAAAAAAAAGAAAGAAAAAGTTAATGTAAGTATCCATACAAACACTGGTGACATCCTTGTTATATGATATTCTTTGATACTTTTTGTTCTCTAGCCAAGCCTTATTACATCAGACAACAGATATGCATAAGAAAATACAATACAGAAAAAGTATTCAGGAGTCTATTTCTACCAGTACATTATAGGGATATTAGGATTTTTTTTTTTTAATTGTACCATATGCAACATTGTCTCTGTCTGTTTAACTAGACATACCACTTGGCCTACAATCCTTAATCTGGGCTTTGAGATCCAGAAATGAAAGTTCTTATTAAATGACAAAGTAATGTTTTATTTTGATATGTGATGGTGAAGAGGCCTGCATGAACTCCCAGAAAGTTGGAATTCTTCTAAACTCAGTACCAGAGCAGTTCTAATGCTGACCAGATTACTCAAAGCTCAGTAAGTGTTTCAAGTGGCAAACACTCAGAATGGAATGTATAAAAGCTAAGTTACCACATTAATCGTTTAAGAGATAAAAGTGTTTTAAAGATGAGTCCTCCTATATTTATCAAAGGCTCTGAGCTTTTTGATTAAAAGCCTTTTATAAGTATGGAAAGTTTCACTGTTCTATGATTTTGGTCACGGTGGATAACAGACGGCCATTACAAACTTCCCCTGACAGAATTGGAGGAGGAGGTGTGAAACTTTGGAGCAGGAGACATAATCCCATTTATTGTCTTTCCTAACATTTCAGTGATACTGTTTATTCTCTTAATGCACTACTGTCATTCTTTTTATTACTGCTATTTTATTATCAGCAGAAGTAATCATCCTAGTATAATTAATTGATTTATTTTGTGTACAGTGGAGTACACTATGTTTTAGAATATCTTAAGAGATAGAATAGCAACAATAAAAAACAACTATTACCACTAAACTTGAATTCTCTTCTTTTTTCTAAACAAACATCATTTTTGCTTTCTTTTTATTGCTGCTTCAGAAGATAATCCAACTGCAAAGAGATGTCCCCCATGGACAGTTAAAATCAGTGCACTAAAAGTATTAGCCATGTCAAGAAAGCCCTGGGGAGTGCATCAGGGCTGGGAGAGAAGGTACAGTCCTTTCCCCAAATCTGCTGTTTAACAATCCAACATCCTGGCCTATCCTGTGTATACTGAACTGAAGTATACAAAGAAGTTATTTTCAATCCCCCGGGATGCTCACACAAATGAGTTGTGTAGCCTACATAGTTCTCTTAATTCTAAACCAAAAAGCAAATGTTTTAAGCAGGGGAAAAAAAAAAAAAAAAGTGTATAAATAAAATCTCTCAACCACTACAAGTTTTCAGAAGTCTGGCACATCTTGAGTTCCTTTTCACCTGAAGGAGCCAGCTTGGATTAATTTGAGATTTCTCCTCATTCTATTTGGCCAAAAAGTAATGAAGGAACAGATTTGAATCTTGACATCTACCATACGATTGCATATTGTTTGGACCCATTTTATCGTTTCAATTTTAAAAGACGATTTGAAACATGAAAAGCAGGCAGAGACAAAGAGGAAAGGGTACTAATGCTAGGCCAGGGGTTCTCAACTGGGGGCGATTTTGCCCCCACCCTTCCCTGGAGACACTTGGCAATGTCTGGAGGCATTTTTTTTTATTAGCCCAGTTGGGCAGGGCGGTGTACTTTTTATGAAAAAGGGACAAGGATACAGCTAAACATCCTACAATGCACAAGACAGTGTCCACAACAAAGAATTATCAGTCTTTGTTACTATGTCAATTGTGTTGAGGTTGAGACACACTGTGCTAGAGGAAAAATTTTATCAGAGCAAAAAGGAAGTACAGGGTTGGAGAAAAAATGTTCTAGAACTTGATTTAAATTTTAGTAAGAACTCTTATTAAATAAATGGTATCTTATGCATTTTAACCCAGATTTGAGCTGGAGTTTCTCAAGAGACCTTCATATATATCTCCTGTCCACAGAATAGAGGAAAAACGATGGTCAACTAAGCAGGCTGCTAATTAGCAGGCAGATAAAACACATGAAAACTTGAGTATTCCCAACTGGGCAATTTCAAAAGCGAGCAATCCACTAATTAAAAATGCTGGAAGTCTAGCTTTTTCAAAACAGGTTAAATACTGGCTGGGTTCCTTCACAAATAGATTCCCAACCAATCAGATCTGACTGCTCTTTTCCCATCCTTTCCCATTTCCATCTTTTTCATTTCCTGACCTCACGCTGCTGCACTCGCCTTTCTGCTTCCTCCCTTTTATTGCTCTCTCTTTAACAGGCTTTTCCTTCCCTTGGCCTCCTGCTATACCTAGAGGATGAGGACAAATCACTAGCGTTTTTAAAGCTAATAGAACAATCGCATGTGTTCTAATTATACTTTATCTTTGAACAAATATCTATAGAACCGGTGCTCATTCACCCATAGCAAGAACAGACAAAGCTATAGCCTGGTTAATTGTAATTCATAATGAACGTAAACATGTTACTTTTAAGTGCTTTATTCCATCCACCCTCCTAAAGAGCTTCGGCAGTCCTATCAGTTAGCAAGCAACCATTTCCCCAATAACTCTCCCAAAGCATTTCAAAGCGTATGTGAAGATCACCTACATCTGAATCACCTAGTAGGCTCATTTTGAAATCAGCTTCCTAGGGCCCATTGCAGAGCCACTGAGTCTGGATCTCTGGGGGTGGGACCAAGAAAACTGTGTTTTTAACAAGGTGACCAGGTCATTTTCATGCCCAGGTAATTTCAAACAGGAGTTTGAGCCAGCCTACTCTACCGTAAAAACATCCCCTACACTACCAACAACTGCTCATCAAAACACAGATCATAGATTCGCTCCCTCCATTACCTTAAAATTCCTGTCTGGCTTGCTGGTTTCAGCAGCATTCAGTCCACATCCCATCACACCTGTAGCCCAGTGTTCTTCCCCAGACTCACTTTTTATGTAAACCCTGCACATGACCCACGCTCTGCTATTCCTTACTCCCTGCTGGTGTACCTGGATGATGCACAGGCTTTCAAACTTCCATATATCTGCTGTTCTCTCTTTCTCAACAAGTCCCTGACCTCTCAAAAAATAACAAGAGCTTAAATGTGTCACAGACTGTGCTAACAGTGTTAAGAACCTTAAATACAACAAGATACTATCTCCATTTTATATGAGAAAACTGAGGCTTAGATGGGAAGAATAACTTTCCCAAGGAGTCAGCAAATGGCCGAGCTAGGACACACACGCAGGTACTGGTGGATGCTGATGCCAGCGGCTGCTTTTCTCCACCACCCTGAATGCCTCCCTGGGGAAAACCTACACATTCGCTTCTTAACCAGGTCAAACATTACCTCCTGGCACTTTTCAGTGGGCAGATGAATTTATTTGTTTGTGAGTTTATACCCACTCTTGTTTCCACATGATTACAGAATGATATACAACACAAAATACGTAAAATAAATACTTGAGGGAATCAAGAGACTGGGAAATATGTGGAGGAAAAGAACAAAGCCAGAGATATTTTAAGCTTATCAAGATGCAGGTTGTAATGGACTAGACATTTGCTACAGTTAAGTCAAGTTTTAGGAGCAACTGAGTGGCCAAAGCAAAGAGTTAAACAAGATTCACAATGGCCATAAGATGAAATAAAACAAAAAACAAATTGTTCAGGGGAATCATAAATAATCCTGTAAAAAACAAACAAACAAACCAACAAAAAACCCTAAGAGAATATGTCTCCTGTGCACCCAACAGAAAGGACAGAATGTGATGTGGCAATGTTCTCCACAGAATCAACAATCGGCACAATGATAAAATTTGTGTGGCTGGCTCAATATTATAGTTAATTAAATATATAGGATTTGTTATACAAATAACATGTGTATATACACACAGCTATAGAGCTAAATATTTATATCATACCAAACTGTGATGTATCTTCCTTATAAGAAAGAAACGTGCTTTACGGTTTTTTTGATTTTTTTTTTTCCTCAACACCTTGTATGGTACAGTACAGGTATGGCCTCAATAGTTACTTTCTGAAATGAATTAAATTAACAGGAAGTAAAACTAAGAGACAATAATTTGGTATAAGTGTTTATAGCTAGATGGTGAGAAAAAATAATACCTAGGAAAAGATGTGTGA
The DNA here is from genome assembly GCF_015220235.1 of Choloepus didactylus. NCBI lineage: Eukaryota > Metazoa > Chordata > Mammalia > Pilosa > Megalonychidae > Choloepus > Choloepus didactylus. Next base: position 24,918,266 of record NC_051322.1, on the reverse strand, counting down.
AAAGTGAAATCCATTAAGGCAACAAATCAAACACAGCTTGGGATGGAAGCTATCTGAATATTTGGTTCCCTCTGCTCCCCTTTTCTGTTGCCACCCTTTATCCAAGATGGTTAAGCATCAGGAAGACAAAGTCTGGGAAGCAGGAAGGGAAACAAAAAGCAACTGGATGATAGGATTTACTCTTCCAAAGGACTGAAATGGGCTAAATTGTGCAAAATTTTAAAAATTTTTCTAACTTCTTATTTACTTTAAATTAGAAGAGATCCTAACTTTGGTGGATTGACAAAGTTGCTCTAGGAGGCAGCTTGACAATCCACAAATTTTTATTATATTTGAATAGCTCCATGTATGCCCCCTTTAAAGTGCCTAACATCTC